>NC_048897.1:43874067-43991359 GCF_011077185.1 Oxyura jamaicensis | reverse complement strand
GTTTTGTTGTTCTTCCAAAATCCACAAAATATAGCACACTCCCCTCAAAAAAAATCTCCTCGTTCTAACGCCCCCCCCCCCCCCCCCCCCCAAAATCAAGAGGAGAAAGAACACATCTCAAACTCCAGCCATCTGTCCTTGGTAACTGGTTTTATAGCTAGGTGGTAGGCCATCCTAGCATCCAGACATTGCAGTCAAAGTGCCATCCATCATCAAGAATTTTATAACTTAAATAATAGTGTCTCTAGTGGAGTTCTTTTGTAAGTTAGCGGCTTGAGTTGAGAAGAGTTACAGAGCAAATAATTGGATTTTTGTATCACGATTAATGCTAGGGGTAACTTCTTTTTACATTTGCACAAAACAAGCCACCTTCAAAAAAATTGAGGAGTGTTACATGACGGCATTTCAAAGAGAAATCCTAGCTAAGTCTGGTGTGGGTTGTTTTTTCTTCAAATTTAGAAATATTGTCCATTATGTCTACATCCATCTTTAAAATATCCTGAACTGTTTATTTAAACAGTTTGTTTACTATTTATTTAAACATAAATATGTACAGTTTGAGTCTCCATACAAGCTGTTGAGCAAATGCAAACTAGTCAGTTCTTAACCTACTGCTCTTCACGTTCATCTTATTTTTGGAGTTCAATTCAGATTGTTCTTTTCTTTACAGTTTTCATTCTTTTCATTCTCATTTAATCTCCTCTTCCAGGAGGTGTATGTTGCCTAGCTCTACCACATCACCAATGTTTTTTTGAATTTTCTCATCAAGGCATATAGGTCAAAGGTGTCTTATTCTGTGTGTGAACAACCTTCTCTTTGTCTCTTTTTTAACCTTTTGCTGCCTTTTTTTTTCTGCTTAACTATTATTATTCTACAAGTCTGCTGTAAGGGCTGGTACTAGCTGATGCCTTATTTGTCTGTGACTGAAAGCATAGTTCCCATGCTCTCACAGTTCGTATGATGTCTTCTTAATAGACAGACAACTAATATTAAGAATTAGTAAATTTGTACTTTGGCTAACAAAAAGTTCCTGGATAGTTCTCATATTCAGGATAAATTCTGCTTAGAGATCTATAGGTTGGTTTCCCTGAAAATCAGGTGAAGCCATTGTGATTTTTGTTTAACTTGGTACTTGTGAAGTACTGAGAATGAAGTACTGGTGCAGTACTTCGTTCTGAGAAGAAGACTGTTTTCCTTCAGCGCCTTTAATGTCAATATGATTTCCTATGTTCTCTGGACAAGTATCTTGAAAATGAAATGGCAAAATCAAAATCCAGACCTGAGCATAGCAACGTCACTGGGTTTAAATGCTTCTGACTCAGAAAGCATGTTTTTCATTTTTAATAAGTTATTAAAAGATGATGGGGAAAGGCTACGGGACAAATTATTGCATGCATCTAAAAGTCCATTTCAGAGAAGAAAGGAGCCTTTTGCTTGTGTCCATTGGTCGATGTGGTAAAGGAATGTAGAATTCCGTGGCTGTATTTTAGAATTCAAAATGATTAAGCAAGACTGAGTATTTTTAAACAAAACCACTGAAGATTGTGCATCTTTTCAAAGTGCTGTGGCCATATTAGGTATGTGCTGGGCTGCATATTGCTTAGGTACATTATGGCATCGTTATTCGTAAGTGTACTTTACTTGCATGGCTCTGGGAAGCAAGTAATACTGACCAAGCAGTTACCATATAAGTCACAGTAATAGTGACAAAGTTTGTGTATCAATTTATGTATGAAGTATATAATAATGACAAAAAGGACTCTTATTACTGTTATTAATTTTTCTTTCTCTGTCTGTTTAAAGGTGACAGCTTCTCTCTTAGGTTTGCCATCAAAGTCTTGTTCTCTACTGATCCTGACAGAAAATGAGAATGAGAAAAGAAAGTGGGTTGGAATCCTAGAAGGGTTGCAGTCTATCCTGCATAAAAACAGACTGAAAAACCAGGTCGTGCATATTCCGCAAGAAGCTTATGACAGTACACTGCCTCTTATTAAAGCAAGTTTAGCTGCTGCTATTGTAGGTATGTTTGTTTTAACTTTTATAAGTGTCTGAGAGTAGCTGAAGCTTTTTGGTGGGCTTCTGTAATGAGAGCACTGATACCTTGATTTCCTCAGCTGAATACTTTCATAGGGAAAAATGCTAATCTTGCACTGATTATTAAATTTTTTCCATCCATTTGGGGGTAAATAGTGATTGCTGAGCAGATTGTTTTAGCAGTATATATCTTATACAGCATACTTCTGACAGACTACATAAACTAAAGCAAAATTGATTTGCTGTTGAAAATCTTTGTACATAAATGTTTCCAGTTGTTCAAACAAAGCAGTCTGCTTTAAAGATACAATTAAATATAGCTGAATTAATAGCCTTTTTACCCCTTTTCCTCATTTAGATCGAGATAGAATAGCAATTGGTTCAGAAGAAGGACTGTATGTGATAGAGGTGACCCGTGACGGTAAGTTAAGCCATAATGCATGCAGTAATTATATACAGAATAATGAGCTCCATAACTTTTAGTGCTGTTTTAATATAGGTTACACAACAGCCCTTCAAGTACGGTAAGTATTAAGCACTCAGTTAATTGATGAGAATCAAAAGTGAATGTGAGATATAAACACTAATTTGGTCATTATTGTTACATTCAGTTGACTGGCTGAAATTAAAGGGACAGGTTAGTGGGCATATTCTGACACATTCTCACCTTAACTGTGTTTCCACAGCAGGTAGTGAAATGCTTCAATACTCGGAGCACACAGCAGCAATTGATGGACAGTGAATTATCAGTCAGTTACTAAATAGAAGTTGAATCGAGTGAGAGAAATTTGGTGTGGAAACTTATTATAACGTGTACCATCAGACAGCTTAAACTGACATGAAGTAGAAGCTAAACAGTGCAAGCAACTCCAGAGAGTTTAAGACTTTGGCCATTACAAGATATTATCTGTGCCCATGGAAGGGGGGGGGGGTTAGAAGCAGATGATCTTTAAGGTCCCTTCCAACCCAAACCATTCTATGATTCATTAAAGCCACTGTGTATCATCTGTTTCTTCCAGCTGGTAGAAATTTAACAACTACTCACACTGTTTCTGACCAGTGATGGCCAAAGTAAATTCCTTGCATGTCTTTCCATTGTCCTTTTTGTTCCCTGAGCCCATGCTTCTTGCTGAACCTATTCTTTTCCTTCCTGTTCTTAATAGACTGCCCTCTACTTTGGGAAAAAAACAGCATCACTTTAGCCTGTTCGGAGATTTGCCATCTCGATTCCAGAAATTCACACAGTTGTGTTCCAGGTGCCACAGTGAAGTGAATGCTGCTTAGCCACTGGCCAGCAAAGACATACCCCACCACCACTGAATTAACAAAAATCACAGATAGGGAGTAAGGGAAGCGTTTTTCCCTTTACCCTGATATACTGAGCACAAACACAGATAACTGGGAGACATGCCTTGGTATGGTGTGGAAAGTCAAAAGGACTACCAGCAAATGAGCGTGGGGATGGTTAGGTGTTAATCCACATAAAATGTGATTTCAAATGCGGAAAAGTAAAGAATGTCTGGTTAATTTTGCAGTGCATTTTCTTAACAAAACAAGATACTCAGTGACTGCTTACTGCAGTATAAAACGAACAAACTATTTGAGTCAAACTGAATATATAGAAGTTACATTTCTAACAAGCAATGCAGATTTAAGTCAATCTACTGCTACGTATCTTCTTCCAAGTTACCATTGGAAATATTTGTTATTTCTCTTGGCCTTCAAAAGCAGCCAAACATACCTTGTGATATCCATACTTTCTTGTGATTGCTGACGCACTCTAAATTCAGACAATACTCTAAATCCTTGCTTTTAGTGATAGAAGAACTTAACAGCCTTGGCTAACTGGTAGGATTGTCTCTAACAAAATGCCTAATGCTTTCTTCACCTATATTTAAAGCCTCTTCTGTTGTCTTTAACCTTCTGGGAGTTGATGGTGAGGGCAATGGTGATACAGATTTGTAAAATGAAAACTTTACAGCTCTGGAAAAATGACTGTGAAACTTCTGAAATATCCCTTTGACTGTTTCTAGTCATTGTCTTTCAAATCCCCAAAAACAGTTCTTTACATGTTGACTTAATGGAAGAATGTGATTTTCCTTTTTCAATGCAAATTAGTTTGGTTTGCAGTCATGTGAAAACTTGCATTTCAATGTAAAGTACAGCAGTGAATATGGGTTTCTAAAGTCTTACTTAACTTTCAAAATAAAATGAACTAAAAAAAAAGCCAGAAAAGTGGTTTTGAGGCAAAAAGCAAACTGTTATTGCTTCCTCTTGCTTAGAATAAGCCATTGCCCAATTCTAGGAGAAAATGTTTTGTACGTGGAGACAACAGATATTTGAAATTCTTTTTAGCAGTAATAAATTCCATTCCATTGAATAAATTTCCAGTGGTCACCATTCTGTAAGTACTTAGGTATAAACATAACTTAAGATGCAAGTAATTCCAGAGATTCCAATATAGCTTCTTGCACAGAAGAAAAGTATACATTTAATTTGAAAGGTCATTTCATAAGGAAACGATTATCCACATCACCGTGCCATATGTAAATATGAAAATGAATTGCCGATTTTCGTTTTTAAATTAAAAACTGTTTTCCATGAGTTTTCTGTGGCCAGTTCCTGTGTGTAATGGCATTTTCATAAATAGGAGTATCTTCGTCCGGTTATAGCAATTGAAATTTTCAGTGTTAATTAACTGCCAGCTGCTTATATCAAAGGTCTTTGGTCAGGATATCACTTAGCTTTTGACAAATAATCTAAACTGTAAGTTGGAGTTCAAACTAGGGAAAAAACTCTCCGTGGCAAAGTTCCAGCAGGGGGTTATTTCATAGAGCATTTCTTCAGACATATTGTCTGTTTGTGCAAGTGTGGGGGGAAGCCACACAGCATGAGGTTTTGTAATCTAAACAGCCAAACTCTTGCTGTAAATTTACAGAATTCAGTAATTTGGCAAGGCTACTCGACTAATACTAGGGAAAAATGCAAATAGCTTCCAATTAATATTTATTTTTATTATAATTGACAAAGGTTTTGAATTCATTTAGCTAACAGAAAACTAAAAGCAATACTTTGATATAATTGACTTAGGCATGTTACGTAGTATGTTTCCTAGTTTGGATTTCTTTCTGTTCTATTTGTACCCCATGAAATGCTCACTGCTTTCTTGAATATGATGATAGCCCTGCGATCCCAAAAGCAGAACACGTTGTACCCAACCCTGTTAGATGCTACTAACCCAATATTAAAGTGTGCAAACAATGAAACTCCCTGGCTTCCATAGGTAACCTAACCAGTCTCAACTGTGAGAAAGCTTTTCCTAGCATCTGTTCTAAACCTTTATTGCTACAGTTTTAGGCCATTCCTGCTTGTCCTGCAGCACACGTAGCATTTTTTTGCCTTTCCCTATAGGTATTTAACACTAATAACTGTACAGCTTTGTATTTGGATTTGCCAACACTACAGCATTCTGTGTCCCACGTTCTCAGCGTTAAATACTTCCTATTTCTTCTGTTTGTGTTCTGCTAATTTAGTTTTACTCTGTAATTTACTCAAGATACTGACGTTTTTCCTGAATGTGGAACCAGTTCCAGAAGATGTACTGTCTTGCAATGAGTAGATAGTACAGATAAATTTTTCCTGAATTTTTCCTGTATTTTAAGCATCCTTTTCCTGCAAAGTGTTACTGAGACTGTATATCAATAAAGAAAGTTACAGGAACACTTTAGTTCAATGTTCTGAGAATTAGCAACAGAGCATCAAATGTGTGTAATAAGTGCTCTTTCTTATCTGTTGTGTGTCTCTGTTTAGATCTGTTTTCAGACATCGGTATGTAACGGTGCAGTATTTCCAGGCCTGATAGTTTTATTCTTTTTCTTACAGTAGCTCTCGTTTCCTTTGCAGTGATAGTCCGAGCTGCTGACTGTAAGAAGGTGTACCAGATAGAGCTTGCTCCCAAAGAGAAAATCATCATCCTCATCTGTGGCCGGAACCATCACGTTCACCTCTACCCCTGGGCCTCTCTGGACGGATCAGAAGGAAACTTCGACATCAAGCTTGCGGAAACTAAAGGCTGCCAATTGATTACAACTGGAACACTAAAGAAGAGTTCTGCAACTTGTTTGTTTGTGGCTATCAAGCGACAGGTTTTTTGCTATGAAATTCACAGAACTAAACCTTTCCACAAAAAATTCAGTGAAATTCAGGCTCCAGGAACTGTACAGTGGATGGCAGTGTTCAAGGACAAGCTCTGTGTTGGCTACCAGTCTGGGTTCTCTCTGTTGACCATCCAGGGAGATGGACAATCTATAAACCTGGTAAATCCTAATGACCCCTCGCTTATGTTCCTCTCACAGCAGTCTTTTGATGCCCTTTGTGCTGTGGAGCTCAGTAATGAGGAATACCTGCTTTGCTTCAGCCATATGGGAGTATACGTCGATTCGCAAGGTCGAAGGTCACGCATGCAGGAACTAATGTGGCCTGCAACTCCTGTTGCCTGTAGTATGTATATGTTTTTCTGTTGCCATATCCCTGTTGCCGCTTTACTTGTCTAAAAATAATCAGCATGTATTCTATTTTGCTTTGGTTTGTCTTCAAATATCTACAGTTTAAGTTTTGATGAGTTAACAGGATACGTATCCTGACGGTAGCTTTGGACTTGGCAGCCTCTTGGGCTGAGATCCTGCAAGCTGCAAGAAAACGAGCTCTGTCTTGGTACAGGACACAGAAGAACTAATAATGAAACACAAAACAACTTTTACAGAGAGTAGTCCTGGACGCAGGGCAGTGTAAGACTGCTGCTTCTGTGAAATTCTGTAAAGGGCTTGTGCTCTAGAAAACATAACTGTCTCGTTGTCTTTAGGACATCTTCTGTGTCCTGTATTCAAAGCACAATAGAAAGCTGGAGATCAAATGTGACTGCAACTCTAAATGTTCGTAAGGATAACAAAATAGGAGGTGAAAATACTGCTTGTGGCAGCTGGTTGCAATTTTTGAGGGGGAGAATTTCCAAAAATAATACAGGCAGGCGAAGGATATTTTTTCATCTGCTCTGTTCTTTTCAGGAGCATTGGTTTATCAGCTAGCCAGGACAGAAGCACGTGTGGAACATTTTTCAGTAGTCAGAGGCAGTTCATGATAAAACCCAGCTTTCTGTTTGGAGCTCAAATAATAATTGAAGTGGTTTGGGATGATTGAAGGCAAGAAATATCTTTTTGTTTAAATAGTACACAGAGCAATTAGGTGTTCATTGGTCTGATTAGGTCAGGTCCAAATAGCAGTTTGTTTAATTTTAATTGTCTTGAACTGAAATTGTTTGCTTGCTTTGCTCTGACCTAGTTCTGTACAGAAGTCTGAAGCGAAGGCCCAAGGAAGCAATGTAGTTGCAGATTTACTTTAAAACACCATTAGCCAAAGCTAATGTTTCCTTTTCCTTTATCAGCTTTAGTTTTTTATATTTCAGCAGACTAGCCATGCTAGTTAATTGTTTTGTCTGTTATTATTAGAAGCTGGTCTTACTGTAAACTGTTTTATAGCATTCTTGTACGCACAGTCCCAAGTGGCAATAGCCTAGGGTGTTTATTAATAGAAATAGCAATGTTGTCCACCGCCAAAGGAAACTGGATTATTTCCCTTTTCTTCAGCCTTGTCCTCCTTCCTCAGTTCTGGTGTCTGTCACTAGTGATGGTGACTTTTTAATCACAGAATGGCTCAGGTTGGAAGGGGCCTTATAGATCATTGAACTCCAAGCCCCTGCTATGGGCAGGGAGGCCACCCACTAAATCAGGTTGGCCAAGGCCCCGTCCAGCCTGGCCTTGAACGCCTCCAGGGATGGGGCATCCGTAGCTCTGCTGGGCAGCCTGTGCCAGTGCCTCACCGCCCTTACAGTGGACAACAGGAAGAAAGTCTTTATCTGAATCTATCCTCTTTTAGTTTAAAACTATTCCTCCTTGTCCTATCATTATCTACCTGAGTAAAGAGTCCTTCCTAATCTTTTTTTTTTTTTTTATAAGCCCTCTTTAAGTACTGAAAGGTTACAGTGGGGTCTCCCTGAAACCTTTTCTTCTCCAGCCTGAACATCCCCAGCTCTCTCAGCCTTTCTTTGTAGGAGAGGTGCTCCAGCCCTCTGGTCATCTTTGTAGCCCTCCTCTGGACTTGTTCTAACAGCTCCACATCTTTCTTGTGCTGAAAGCACAATAATAAATAATAAAAATAATAAATTTTATTTATTTTGAACTCTCCTATCAGCTCATCAAAGTGGCAGTTGTTCTGTCCTTGTTGCAGCTTCTGCTGTAGCAAAAGGACCGTGTTGTAGAGAGCTTTTAGGGTATGCTGGAGAACTTGGCCCTAGGGCATTCAGTCACTTACTGAGGGTGACTGAGGTCTGCGTTAGCCCAGTCTGCTCCGTTATTTTGGGCAGCCAGCTAAATGCACGTGGGGCTTGTTAGCTGGAGGGTGGTGCAGCACAAACGCCCAGCGCCAGCTCGGGTCTCGAAGCTGCAGCAGGGCCGAGCCCAGTGCGGTCAGGAGGTGCCAGGCCTCGCTGGGAACCAGCTGAGGACTGGTCATGCTCACCAGTAACAGGCTGTCTACTGGCTTGGGCTGTGAGCTGGCCAGGCAGACGTTTGTCTGATGCTCTGTGGTCTCCTTTCTTCAGATATCCAGGCCAACCATTGCCCCATACAGCTGACAGAGTCCCTTCTGGGATACATATATATGATAGCTGTCCAAAGACTTCTGTGAATGAGTTTTAAAAGCAGCACTAAAACATCATTTCAGTTCTTGTAAGGAGATTCTCAGATGCACTGAGTGTCTTATTTGGGTTATTTTCCTTTTGTTTATTGAAGCAGCTCTTGGTATATCTTCTCTCTACGAAGTCCCATAAATTTCTAGTAACTGTTCTTTATATCAGGATACAGTCATTACATGAGCAAAAGCATTTGATGTGAAGCTGTAGGGATCTCTGCTTTTAGTTTGACCTAAAGTAAACTTGTCTGCGGATGCCTTTTATGCTTAAAAAAAAAAAAGAAATGGATTGTGAGCTTTAAGCATTGTGACATTTTTATGTTAACCTGATGAAAGCAACTCATACATGAATATCTAAAGCTAGATAATTGGTAGCAAAAGAGGAAGGAAGTTCAGAATAGAACTGCATCATGACTCCGTGACCCACCTCACAGATGGTGACTCTCTTTTCCCCTGTGCACAGCAGATGTGTAGCTAGTTTGCTTCCGAAATGAAGTAATCTGCCTCTATAGAAAAGCTAGCCTCAGTCCTACCATGTAACAAATTTATATGCATCTGTAAACTTCAGATGGCGTTCTGCAATTCCATGAAATCATAATTTGAGGATTAAAAATACTGCAAGGGTCAAACTTAAATCTTCCTGTGATGCTGGCAGTTGTCGTTAGCAAAGCTGTTATTGCAAAAATATCGGTTTGAAAGTGGGCCTGAGAAAAACCATGATGGTTTAAAATGTATCTCACAAATAGAGGAAACTTTGGACTGTTAAAATTTGTGTAAATACGTGTCAGGTATGGATTTCTGAAACCACATTAGAGTTTTCTGTTTGTTTTTAATCTATGCAGGTTGCAATTCCTCATATGTAACCGTGTATAGCGAGTACGGTGTTGATGTATTTGATGTTAACACTATGGAATGGGTTCAGACTATTGGACTGCGAAGGGTAAGTACTTTTCTGTGAATAGAGAACTTAATTCCAAATGAGATGTTTCTTTGCAGCGTATGCTAAGCTGGAGATAATTTTCTGCCTCCTTCCTCGAAACAGATCAGGCCATTAAACATGGACGGCACTCTGAACCTCCTGAACTGCGAGCCACCGAGACTTATATATTTCAAGAACAAGTTTGCAGGTGAGTACTGAGCAAGGGGAGAAGTGGGAGAATCCATCTGCCTGGAAAATTTTAAGCAATGTCACCTTTGCGTGAGATGAAACTTGGATACTCCTGGACATGACTCTAAGTATATAAAATTGCTTTGTGATATTACAGCTGGAGCTGTTCTCAGCGTACCAGAAACATCTGACAATAGCAAAAAGCAAATGCTTCGAACCAGGAGCAAAAGAAGATTTGTATTTAAGGTTCCCGAGGAAGAGCGATTACAACAGAGGCGGTAAGAATTTAGTCTGTGTGTGTAACAGGTTGTACGTGATGACATGCAAAGACTGGGAGTGCTAATAGTAAAAATCACTCTGCCCTTTTAGGGAAATGCTTAGAGACCCTGAGCTAAGGTCAAAGATGATTTCTAACCCAACGAATTTCAACCACGTGGCACATATGGGACCAGGAGATGGAATGCAGGTTCTCATGGATCTCCCACTGGTAATGCACGTTTAAGGGGTGGGAGATGTATGTGCATTTGTAATTGCTCGGGGAAAAATACAAAAATGAGCTGTATAGGGTTCAAGTATTAATCTATGTACCAAATTCTTCTAATTTTCTTTTTGAGAAAGGTAAACCTTCCTTATGTATCCTTTAGATGTTTCTAAGTCCTGCGCAGAGAAACGCTATTAGCTAACTTAAGAATGAGACACTGAAAGAAGCAGATATCACTGCCAGGAACTTGTTAGTCGTTTTATAAATAATCAGTCTCTCCTCCTTCCTTTTTCTTGTTTGTCATCTTAAAATAACAGAATGAATTTCCTCCCCTTGCACCCTCTCAGCATTCCGGTCTGATATCACCTCCAACAGGCTTTGAGCACGTCTTTCACCAGCCCTGTCCCTGCTGATATCCTCCTCCAGAGTCACCATTCCTCACTGCAAGGCTTCCTTCTGCTTTCTTCCTCTTCCTGTCCCTCCTCCGCTTCCTTAGCAAGGGTAGGAGTAGCTGCACACTGTTAGAAACTGGATGGTGTGCTTGTGGCACTTGGACAATCTAGAAGAAAAACAAGGAGGGGGGTGAATGCTTTGGAAGACAACCAAAACACGTGTAAGCCGTGGCATTTCATAGCATTACTTTTTGGTTTGCATTTAACAAATAGAGCATTTTGTGAGCTATTTGAGAGCTAAGTCCACAAGAGGAAGGTGCAAAGGTACGCTTTTATGCTGTGTACCTTTCATTTTATAGCTGCTAGTCAGGCTTTTTCTTGTCCTTCTCGGCTGGCTCTGATGAGGATAATGCATTCATCTTTCAGCAGGAAGAGGAAGGAAAGCAGAGCTATTGGCATGGTCACTGCCCCTTCATACGAGGGTTTGCTGGCTGACAGGTTCCAGTGGCTCCTGTCTCCAGCCGGTGGGAGGAGTGTCCAGTGGCTGCTGCAGGGCTTAGTTCTTTCTCTGTCTTTCTCAGGGTTTGTGTCTGTTTCTGAAAATATGTGGATGTAGTCAAGTAAGTTCAGAGTTTTTTCTGCCAATACTAGTTGTAATAGCATCAAAAGCACAGTAGAGTTTTTACGAGTAACAGCCCCTAGTTGGATAGCATTGCTTGTTGGCTAACAAGGTGTTTCATTTCATCTGTAGAGTGTTTTACCCGCTGCACAGGATGAAAAACCATGTCCATCTACAGCCAACCTCTCACGGCAGCAGCAGCAGCAGAGAAGCAAAACCTATATTTCTTGGCCCTCATCAAGTAAGGCTGGAAACAACCTTGTCAGCTCTAAGCTGTAATTGATGGCTTCAACAGGAGATGTAAAACTGCCATTTTTCCTCCTTTCTCTGCAGGTGGCAGCGATGTGGGAGGAGCCATGCCTTCCCGAAGCATGTCCGATCCCGACCAGGAGTTTGACAAAGAGGTAACGCAGCTTTTATTAAATGGAGACCGACAATATCCTGTTGCTGTAGATTTTCTTCTCCTAATAAATTAAATAGCTGAGAAAATACTTCATGAAGACTGTGTTCTTTATGGAGATATATTCCCTCTGCAAATGTTTTCTCCAGCATGTAATAGCTGATTGTATGCTAGATAAGCCAGCGCTAAAGCAAAGCTGTGAAAAGATCTTTTTATGGTGATATTTTAAGATGTATTGTGTCCTGGATTAGGCTTTGTAGACAAGGCAATTTTGACTAATTGATAAAATGTCCTCGAAGCTCCTAGAAATGTTCTCTGGGCTATTAGCATAGAATAGGAAAGTAATACCGCTCGTTAAATGGTTTTCTGTGCTCCCTTAAGGAAGACTTTTTGTCTTGTAACTTGAGAAGGAATAATATTTTAAAATATTATGCAATCTGTTTTTAGCAAGTGTGAAAGCGTGCTCTGGTTGGTAGTCAGCAGCCTGAAGATGTTCTGGCTGCACAAAGCTGGTGTCCCTAAATCTGTCTGATATTTTTGCCCTTGACTTATTGTGGATGTAGCTTCTTGCAAGCTTTGTTCAAGTACTGTCTGTGCAAGATAAGTGTTAGGAAGTAACACTGGCAAACTCCAGGATCAAGGTCTTTTTTTTTTAGTTCCCTGTAGAACGTTCTGGATTCTGAAGTGTGGCTACCTAGACCTCACACTAGGCCTTTACAGAATGCCTTCATACATTCCAAGGCAAAGTGTTTGCCCAGGCTTCTGAGCCATGCTCTGACTTCCTTTGTCAGAGCGTTAAAAGACCACTTGTCTTTTAAAGACCACTTTTCATTAAAGCAAGCATGTTAAAATAGGAATCTCTAAATATGGGCATTTTTAAAACTGTCTTGATTTTCAAAGGTGCTTATGACAGACTCTCCCAGTTGATTTTGTTGTCCTGTAGCATCCTTCCCGAAGTCTGTTACATTTTGCATTCCAATCGCTGTTTGTAGGCACCAGCAGTGGTAGATGGAAAGGTTTTTTGCAATGTTTTCCTTTTTGGTAAACCTTAAAATTTCTTGGGACATCTTAAATTTCAAAAATAGTAGTTTGTAACTTGGAGGATCTAATACCACCTTCTAGTTTATAGTGCTTTTCCTGATGGTTTGTGACTTGGTCACAGCATGAGCAGGTTCGTGTTAAGATAATCTTGTTAGAAATGGTCTTACTATTGCTAGAGGCATGCAAAACCTTGTAAGCAGCATTCTTGTAGGATGTTACCTTTCAGTACATTTGCTATATATATATATATGTTTCCTTTCTTGAGAATAACTTGCTGTAGTGGTACTGGTTTTTCCTGTGCATAAGCTGTGAATTTGTTCACCGCTCAGTGTTGTAACTCCTCAAAATAGTGGGAAACTTGCCAGCCATGTTGTTGAAGTGAGACCAGTCTGTGAAGGCAAATATCCAACATCCAATCTAATGCTGGGAAAATAACTGTGGATAGAGTGCCTTTATTAGATATTGACGTAGGGCAGCTCCAGTAAGTATATTCTGTTTCTGGATCTCCAGCCTGATATTTGGCAACCTTCACTCTTTTGTCAGGCACTTCACATGCTTGCCTTTGTTGCTGGTACTGTTTTGTAAACAGTTTGTGTGCTTGCTTCCTTCCTTCTCACCAAGCTGAAGATGATTTGACTGTAATTGTTTACACATTTATATGGGCAGACAAATGTACTCCTTTGCTATAAAAATTGCTTGAAAAAAAAATCAGGCTGGTAAACGCAAACTAACGATGCACAGATGGATGCGTTCTATCAGGGAAGTTTCACAGAATCACAGCATTGTACGGGTTGGAAGGGACCTCAAGAGATCATCGGGTCCAACCCCCCTGCCAAAGCAGGTTCCTCAGAGCAGGCTGCCCAGGTAGGAGTCCAGACAGGCCTTGAATATCTCCAGAGAAGGGGACTCCACAACCTCCCTGGGCAGCCTGTTCCAGTGCTCTGTCACCCTCACCGTGAAGTTCTTTTGCACGTTTTGCAGTGGCTGAAGTAGAGGAGCCTGGGATTTAACAATTTCCACATACTTTGCCATAATACACGTTAGGTCAGAAGGTCACCTTCAAGACTGCACTAAGGCCCAGTGAAGATAATGGAAGTATTTGCATTAGTGTTTCGCTATGAAATGAATCTAATGCCTGCTGCTTTGTAGGACTTCTCTCCCTAATTGTTTGATTTTAAAGAAGTGTAATTTTTTAATGTTTCTCGTTAACAGCCTGATTCAGACTCCACCAAACACTCTACTCCATCCAACAGCTCAAATCCAAGTGGTCCCCCAAGTCCCAACTCTCCTCATAGGAATCAGCTGACGTTAGATGGACTGGACCAGTCAACTTGTGATGCATAACACTACAGCTCTCACCGTTCTGGCTTCAACCATCTACTACGCCATGGAGCACTCAAGAGCAGGGCAAAGCTGTCTCAGATGCTAGTGCCAAGACTGACACTGAATCTCTAGTGTTGTACAAGAATAATTATATATCCAGATTGTAGATACAAACTATTGAAATGAAGAAGATTCTTTACTAAATAGCGATCAAGCTTTTTATGCAGAATTGTTCACTGTTACGGTTGATTCCTTTCTGCACAGCTGTGACACAGTTGTATTGCATAGGAGCATTTAAGGCCACCAGTAAATAGTCTTATTCTTATGCTGAAAAAGAAATAGAGAGAGATACTGATAATGTTGCTACAATATCAGGAATATTATTTTTCTATAGAATGATGTAATGTCTCATTAGCAGGAAATCCTTTTAGACACAGTTTGGACCTCTGAATAGGAAATGCAAGCAGGTCTAGTTACATCCTCAGAAAAATACTTTTCCCTTTTTCCCATAACAGCTGGTTTTGTAAATCTTAAGGAGAATGCTAGGAAGCTGTAGGTTGTTCCCAACATCGGTAAGAATCACCAGGAAGTCCAATAAAAGTTGGTTATAGTTTTGTGGCCTTTTAATTCATTTAGCCATTACATATTCAGCTGCATAACAGTCTTTCTACCTTTCTACTGACTTTTTAGTCTTGTACATAGGACTACTACCAGTTATCTTTTACCCATACCCTGCTTTTTAGTCCTCATCAGTCAGCCGTTAGTCAGGGCTTTTAAAATACTGGTAATTACTGCTGTGAAGAAAATTTTACTCCTAGTTCCTGCCTATCTCCTCCTGAGAAGTTGTTTCTCCTGATTTTTTGGTGTAAGGACACACTACATTGTTTAGCTAGCAAGCCTTGCGGACACACTGCCCTTGAAGTCTGCTTGACCTAAGGGACTCTAACACACTGAAACGTCAGTCTGTTTATTGGTTACCAAAGTGGAATGTGAAGGATGTGTAACTGGGGGTGCTGCTTTTCTCATTAATTGTATCCTCACCTGCATGAAGACCCCATGATTATTAATCAAGTATTGATCATGTAGAAAAATGCACAACACACTCCTGTATATTTTGCTATGGCCCACGTGCAGTGGTGATGTTTTGCGTGTATATTTAATCTCATGCTTCCATGTATTATACATTTAGTAATCAAAGGTTTGTGACCATGTTTCATTAAAAGCTTGTAATTAATTCAGTGGCTGGCATATCCAGTTTGTCATTGTCACACTAGTGTGCCTTCTGTGCCAATTTTATGACAGTTGGATGTCACTTATTTAAAATTTGGTTTAAATGGGCTAATGATATACCAATGGCTAATGTTCTTTTCTGAAACACTGTATAGGATGTGCACTTATCTTTAGTTTAAACTGAGTGTTCTAGTCAACATTTAATCCTGTTACGTTAAGTGTTCGACAGTACTTGCTCTTTTTCTCAGATTATTGATAAAGGGGCTCAGTTAGAGCTGGACACTACTGCTTTGGGGGTTTTCTGGTTTTTACTTTTTTAATGTAAGTCTAAGTCTTTGTAATTATTGAATTGTGAGAACATTTTTGAACAATTTACCTGTCAATAAAGCAGAAGAGGGAGGTTTTAAAGTTCATAGTCGTCTGTCTTGACATCTGAAAACAGCCCCCCACTGGCACTTGCTGTTGTCTTGTGGTAAGTTTGCTTTGTCTAAGTGAAAGTTTTACAGAAATTGAAAAAATACTTTAAAGCTCCATTCCTGAATGGATTCTTCCTTTCCTACAAGAAAGGTGTGTTTCTACGTGTAAATGCGTGTTCAGGAGCGATGGCAGGCCTTCTGGAGGATTGCAGTGTTGAAATTGTGCCTTCAGTTTGTGCTAGAGTTGCCGTTTCATCAAGGCAGTGGCCCTGTTGATGCATTTTCAGTGATTCAGGTCATTATTTCCTAATGGCCGAAGCACAGTGAGGAGGCTGCAGGATCCCGGAGAAGCACTTCAGAACATCTCAGAGACTGAAGCATGAACGGTGCCCCACACGTACCACAGAGGGTTTGGGAAGCTTCCCTTGAGCTCACTCTAGAATTGAGCACCATGGAGCTCACTGCAGCATGATCAGAGCCAACGTTTTTCCTAGGGTGACCTGGGTGAGTGTCCCTTACCCTTACAGGCTGCCCAGGTGCCTCCTGGATTAACTCTTGGTGTCACCCATCTTCAGGTTAACAGAGAAGGCCTAGCTGAGTATTTCAGACGTTGCTGCTCCTTGTTGGCCAGACCTGGGCAAGGCCAGCGGGCTGGTTCGTGGGGGAAGTGGTGCTGGCACTTTGCTCTGGGGAGGTGGGGTGAGAGCTGGCAGCAGGCTCGAGGTCTGTGTGCCAGAAGCCTTCCCACAAGCATTCATGCTAATCAGCCTTTGACTTTTAAAAAACGTTTCTACTGCTCTTGAGCTGATTTTTCTCCGCACAGTGAGGACTTCAGATGACAACAAAGTCTTTAATTATGGGAGTATTAAATCATAGCACTCAGCAGTGCCAGGGCTTGGTTATAATTTAAGCAGGAGAACGTTTCTAGAAAAATAAATGAATTGCTCAGTATGAATACATTCTTTTTTTTTTTTCCCCCCTCAAATCTGTCTGAGCAGATTCCTCCCTGAGGCCCCCACCACAGCCCTTTTCACATCTCCTGTTCCCTCAGGGCTCCTGGTTCTGGTTACCTTAAGAGTCCTCCTGAGCCCTCAAGAGAACTTTTAGTAACGTGGAAATTCAAGACTTGATCTGAAACGTTCCTCTGACGGTGCACTTTCTTCTCCCTGGAGGCTGCCGGTCTTGGTATCACAAGTAAGGAATTCAGTTATGCAAGGAATGAGGATAATTCAGTCTCTGCCTGTTCCTCTGCCAATTCCAGTTTCACGCCGGCATTACATCAGGTCCTGCTGGAGGCGGTGCCGGACCTGCCCCTCACCAGGACACTTTGGTCACTTCCAGCAGAGGTCCTTGACACACGAGGCTGTGTCTGTTGGCTCGCAGTCTGGTGTCACTTGCTACCTGGAGCTACACAAACCTGCCAACACCTCTACAGCACAGCTGTGCTGAGAGCAAACAGCTTCCTAAATGGGTGCAATCTGCTGGGGTGTGTGTTTGTAAACACTGGGTGTTTGCGTGCTGCGTGCCTCGCACAGCTAAGTCACAGGGAGGGGACTTCAGCAGGGAAGCGAGCATCCAGCCGCCTCGCTGCTTTCCTCAGAGCCGGTTCAGGCAGCCCTGGGAGGAATCAGGTGCACAGAAATCTTACAGAGCTGGCAGCGGCAGCCTACAGCGCTGGGAAGCAGGGAAGCCTTGGAGGGAAGGGAAGAGCGTGGGAACTGAACTGTGCCCGTAGGAGAGCCAAGCAAGTAAGTTACAGGAAGGCACCACGGTGTGACCACACGCCTTGTGCTGGTGCTGAGTTTAGCCTGTTTTTAGGAGCAAAGATAGAAAGAGCTGGTGTTCTTGCATCAGAAAGTAGTGCTCACCTGCCCAGGTCTGGCTTTCAGTAGTGGTGGCAGCAGGTCTCCCGGTCCACTTTCTCCTGTCTGCTCATGTCCCTATAAACGTGGCTCCCCTCTCCCTTTCCCCTCGCCTCCCTCCATAGCACCCTCGTGCTCTTTGCCTCACAGCTGAAAGCAGGGGCTTGATGCCAGCTGCCATGCAGGAGGCAGGAGCAGCTCCTGGCATGGAGCTGCCCTTATCTAGAGGCCAGAGAGCTCCTGCCCCATGGCCTTGGGCTCAGAGCCGGCAGTGCAGCACCACCTCGGTGTGCCAGCCTCCTGCGGGTGTTTGTGGGGCCCTGGGGTGACAGCAGAGCAGCCACCACTGCGTGATGGCCGTGGGACGACGGCAAGAGCGTGTGCTGGTTGTGTGGGATGCTCAGCCTGCCTGTGCCGGCGGGGTGAGCTGAGGACAGCATGGAGCACCGCGGGACGTGCTACACAAACGGCAGCTGCAGTGCTGCAGCCAGCCAGGGGAGGAACACGAACTCAGAAATCAGCCCTTCCTGGCCTTGCAGTAAATATTTTCCCTGCTCCCCGATAAGACGCAGCACTTTTTTTTTGGCACCTGACAGCACGGGGGAGGCAGCTTTATTGGTCGGTTTACCAGAGCCGAAGCCCCCAGGTTTTTGCGGCACCGCCTGCTTCCCAGTCCCTTACGCAGCCCCTGCTCTGTATTCCTGGAGGAAGAGCAGGAAGAGCCCTGAATGCTGATGAGAGGAGATGTACATCGCGCTGCCGGCCTCAGCAGCTTCGCCTGTTCCTTCCCCCCGGGGGTGCCAAATCACACCCCTTTAGCTGCTGCCACCCCCTAGTAAATAAAATAATAAAATTTAAAACATGCTTTGGGTCTGGGCTGTTTGCAGGCACTGTGACATTTTGAGACCTGCTACATGTGAGCTCACCCCAGTGCCTGAGCCCAGAGCTGCGCAGCTTCTGGGGGCTCCTGCAGCAAACCGGAGGTGGGCACAGCCAGACACGTTAGTGTCCATCAGCATTGTCTGTGCACGTTGCTTTTTCTTCTAAAACCACAGGGACCAATGACTCGTGAGCTCCCACCGCTACCACTAATGCGTTTTGCATCAGTGTGTCGCAGTGGGGACCCCAGCCTCTCAGGCCTGAGCACAACAAAGCCATCGGGTACTCAGCTGTGCCGCGCACACCCTCGGCAGCAGAAAGCACGGACCCAACGCGCTGGCTGCCGAAGATGTCTGCAAATTAAATTCCGTGTGTATGCAGGGTCCCAGGAGGGACTCCTACATACCGAAGCCTCTGCGTTCCCCCGCCGGGGCTGCGTGCCTGTGCCTGTGCGAGGACAACGCGTCGTGACAACATCTGGCTTTGCAGCCCCGCTGGCCCCTGGCGTGGCAGCGCGAGCGGCGCTTGGTGCTCTGCAGAGCTCCCCCTCCCCGCAGCGATTCTGCGCGAGCGCGCGGACGTCTCTCCTGAAGGAAAAGTACAGAATGTGCTCGGCTCGCGCACTGACAAAAATTGATCTCTGCTTTAATTAAAGCCTCTATCGTAAGTGACCTCGAGCTGCTAATGGGTTTTAAGAATGAAGCCTGGCAAGTAGCAAATCCACATGCCCAAAAACGGAGGGCCGAAGGGGCGCAGGTCTGTGCTGAGGGCAGAGCCCTGCACAATTTGCCTTCTGCAGCATCTCTGAGACCCTGCCACCTCGCTGCAAATGCCTGCCCAGGGCTCCTGTCGGGATCCCTGCAGATACTGGCAGGACACAGGGTTAAAATACCCCTGCCACCATCTTGTGCAGTGCTCCCTATGGCTGCTGGCTTGTCGCTTCCCTCCCCAGTGCACGGCCGTGGGATGCTCTTGTTGCTGTCTTTCAGCTCACGTCCCAGTGGATGCAGCCACTGAGAGCCTCGAGATGCTCGAGTGGGGACCCCAAAACACCAAGACCAGTGGGGCTGCCTTGGGATGGCCCCCAGTCCCTGCAGAACAGGGCAGGGACAAGGGGCTGCCTGGTACAACACTGCGCTGACCTCAGCTGGGGTAAACCTTACTAGGAGAGCTTCAGTCACTTGCAATGAACTCATGTGAAAAGGGCGAAGAGCACAAAAACACTCTGAAGCACAGCAGAGTACAAACACCCTCCCCCCCCCCAGCAGTGAGAAGAGCCACGGTGCACGGGGCCAGCAGATGCTGCGGGCGCTCTCCAGGCACCATGGTAACATTGCAGCCACAACCCAGCACCCCGGCTGGCTGTGGTGTGCCGTGTCCCCGCTGTCTCCCCTCTGCAGGGTGAGGGTTTGGGTCAGGGGTGGTGTCTGAGGGACCTGTGTGTGCCCAACCTGCCGGTGGCAACCACCGCAGGCAGCAGGCGATGGCTTCATCAGAGCCAGCTGCAGCGTTTCATCGGCTGTCACCCCACGTCAGGGCTCCAGTACCTCTCACGATGCCTTCCCAGGCCTTTGAGAAGGGATTATGTCTTCCAGAGACTTGAAGAAAATATAATAAACTTAAAATAGCTACTTCCTTATAGAATATGCCAACAAGCCCTACTGAAAACCCAGCAGAGTGCAAATTTGCATAAATCTGCATCTATTTCCATAATTTCAGGCTCACTCAGTAGACCCGCTCTGTGAGGAACAGGTGCCTGACACTGTGGACACCTGAGGGTATGTGGCACACCAAAAACACCACCGAGCCCCCCCCCTGTGCCACCGCTGCCCTGACCCATGCTCGCGAAGGGCCCTGTCCCCTCGTCCCCCCTGCAGCAGGCCGTGTGCCCTGGGCCACATCCAGCGTGGGGCTGGCACAGGCACGGGGCGCTCAGCACCCCGTGGAATCGGACCCCACCTCACAGGTGCCACACGGGACCCAGCACCCGATGCTGACCGGCCTTACGGCACCAACACAACCTGTGTCATGTGAACCAGGAGGCCATGCCTGCATGGCCAAGCCCTCACGACGAAGGTTTGCTGCCATTTCCTTCACCACACGGCTGGTTTTATTCATCTGGGCTCTGCTGCTTGTGGGTTAGATCCCACCAGGAGCCGTGTGAGGTGGCGGTGTCCCCCGGGAGGCTGTGGCTGCCCTCCTGGCTGCCTGGGCACCAGGCCTCGCCGTCAAGTCTCGGTCTCACTTGGGTCGTACAGGGGGTTGAGGTAGAACATGGGCTGGGCTTTGGGAGCCAGCTCCTGCGGTGCCTCCTCCACGGAGCCGGTGTCCAGCGGTTCCTGCAGCAGCAAGGGAAGGGAAAGCGAAGAATGGGGAAGGGAAGCAACACCCCCAGCAGAACCCACCCAGCACAGAGCCCTGCGCACCCCATGTCCCCAGGCACCCCATGTCCCCAGGCACCCCACGTCCCCGGGCAGGGGCCACTCACCACGTCGAACATGGGGTTGTCGAAGCCTTTGTCACTCGCTGGCTCAGGGGGGGCCGGGTCCTCTGCTTGGTCCCGGAGGCGGGTGAGGCGCAGGGGACACGGCCTGGGGACAGACATGGCATCACCCTCAGCACCCCGGACCCACGGCACCCCCTACCTGCACATCCCCTGGCCAAAACACTGCCAGTACAAGAGGTGGGTGGGAAATAGGGGCCAAAGGTTTGGGTTATGGTTGAAATGGGACATTTGTGCCCCTTCCCGGGGAAGATGCACGTTGAGCAGAAAGCAGTGGTCCTGCAGCTCCAGGACCTGCCCGCAGATAACTGTGGTGCTCGTCCCTCACAGCCATTGCTCTCGCCTTCCCGGGGCTAAAATGAATTGCCACAGAGCTGCCACCTGTTCCCACTGCAATCTCAACAAGCACTAATTACTTTTTATCATTACTTTTACCATGTTATCATTTCATCATGTTAAGCACTACCCTTGCTTTCATTAGATTACTCATTACTCTTATCCTAAGGGTCCCGGTCCCAAGCAGTGTCCCTGCGCCAGGTACGAGGCTCCACATGTGTCACAGCAGCCCCTGAGCACCCCCAGCATGCTCAGTGTGAGAGTGCTGGGATCTTTTTGGTGGGAACAAGGTGAATTTGTTGGTTTGCTGGTGGCCAGGATGGCTCTGCTGCACGGAGCCAGACTCCATGTGCAGCTTGTCCAGCAAATAACGCCCTCATGGGGACTCAGTGCCCGGGGGAAGAAGACATCCAGGGACAACCTGATCATTAACCCACAGGTGTAGCAAACCCAACCAAAACCACCGTGTCTCTGCAGCCCTGCCTCCAAATTCACTTCAACCCAGCAGGTCAGCCTGGGGGGGAGCACCCCTGGGGTCACCCCCCCTGGGAGGAGCACCCCTGGGTCACTGAGGGGAGCACCCCTGGGTCGCCCCCTCCCCAAAACACCACCAGAGGACTTTTCCCACCCCAGAGCCACCCAGGGACGTGCCGCAGGAGCAGGGCGGCTGGGGACACGGGCTCAGCCCATCTCGGGTAGCTGCACACCCTTCCCTCCTGCTGCTGACAGAGCGGGTTTCGAAGGCCTGTCCAGCGTCCAAGGAAGTGTCAGTGGAGTATAAATCATCAAGTAGCAATTACGGGGCTGGGAGTTTTATTTAGAAATTAAACGGAGGCTCTGGTTTATGGCTGGGAAGCATTCTGCCAGCACGTGCCACATGGCAGGGGAAGCGTCCCCAGCCACCTGCTCTGCTGTCAGCCCACGACACAGCCAGCAGCGGCCCTGGCTCCGCGTCCCCTGGCAGGTACCAGTGCACCGGGCACACACAGGTGCTCTCGATGCCTCTCGATGGGGTCAATCCCTGATGCCTGCAGTCAGGGCAGTGGGTAGAGACATACCGATAAACCTGCAAATCACTCCTCGCTTCACCATGGAGATAAAATGAGGGTGCCTCTCTCCCTGGGGCAGCAGGGAGTTGGGTGCTGCTGGCTGAGGCGCTGCAGGCAGCCAGAGCCTGCCGTGGGCACTGCCCTGTGCCCACCCTGATGCCGCGTGTCGTGGGGAAGGGGATGGAGACACAGGTGGTGCCCAGTGGGCTGCGCAGCGTGCAGGATGAGGGCACTGGGGGAGAGCTGCGGCTGCTTTCTAACGCTGCTGTCCCCTCTCGGGGCTGTTTCAGAGCTGTTTTGCATGGCTTTGATGTGGTTCTACTTAGAAGCTGGCAGCTGCAGCTCTCCATCCCCTGGCAGGCTGCAGGCAGAAGGCTGCAAGGATCGGGAGAGCTACCCAGGCAGCAAGGGCAGCTGTGCCCAGCGGATCCCTCCTGGCTGTGGAGGAGGCTGGGGCCATGAAGCTGCCCTTTGGCCACCTCAGACCTTCCCAGCGGCCCTGTCTGGAAGCCGGCAGAGCAGGACACAGCCTGCAGGTTACCAGCATCAGCTCTATGCTGCTGCAGAAGCCCTGTCCCTACCTCTTTCGGTAGAGAAAGAGGACCCCTCCCAGCACCAGGAGACTGGAGAGCAGCCCCAGGACCGTCCCCACTGCAATTCTCCTCGCTGCGCGGCTTCCTGCTTGCCCACTGAGGGTGCTGCCGGTGGCCACCTCCATTCTGCTGCTTGAAATGCCAAGTGCTTCACCTGGGAAGGAGCAGGAAGAAAGGGGTGAGGGCTGGAGAGGGCGAGCTACCTGCACACTGCCCCAGGACACACAGGGCAGAGGCAGCAGGCACAATAGTGTCACCCCATTCCCGGGAACAGGTGTGGGATAAAAGGCCAGGTGGACTCAGCCAGGATGGGTCTGGACACATAGGGCTGGGTGCGTGTCCCCCAGCTGTGGTCTACACACTTTTCTGCCTCTTACACTCACAGTGTTCTGGCCACAAAGCAGCTCTGCAGAGAGGGACCTGGGTTCTGCAGGAACCAGGCTGCCACAGCCAGGTAAGCGCCCTCGGGGCAAGGATGGGCACAGGTCGAAACACAGAAAACGGGGGAAAAAAGTTTCATTTCATGGTGCTTCACTCACACCGTTATGATTAAAACAGTGAAACTTTGGGATAAGCAAGGTTCCCTGATGAAATGGTGAGAAAAGCAAAGTGTGTGTGTTAGGCCCTGGTGGGGGTGAGGCGGTTTGGGAGCACCCCGGGACGTGCCGTGGAGGAGGCAGAGTTACCGTGCTGTGCTACGTCGCCCACGAGGTCTGCAGCCAGCTGCTGTGCCGCGGTGCCAGCCTGCTCTCCGGCCCCGCCATCGACCAGCACGATTTGGATGACGGGCGTGGAGCCCCGTGGGAGGAGTCCCAGGAAGGTCTGAGCTCTGTGCACCTTGGAGATGGCCATCTGAACGCCTTCGTACTTGGGCTTTCCAAAACACAAAAGCCACATAAAGCCCGTGAGAGCGGAGGGCAGAAACAAATCCCATCCATAGACAGTCCTGATGGACGTACCGGTGAGGACCACCAATAAATCTGCACGAGCCCCAGCACAGAGCTGCCATCCCTGCTGCTGCCTTCCCAGAGGGAAACCCCCTCCAGCCAGCCTGCAGCTGAGGAAGCAGCTCAGTGTAGCACCCCATGGGATGGGACCTCAGCTGCACCAGCCCCCAGGGCAAGGTGACACACCTGAGAGGCCGAATCTGGGAGGAGAAGCATCCCAAACTGTGGGGACCGAGACACCCAGCATCCCTGGGACGTACCAGGCTGAGCCAGGCTCGCAGCACTCTGTCCTGGTACTTCTGCAGGTCAAAATCGGGTGTGAAATCCAGGGTGACAACAGCTCCTGTGGTCCAAAAGCAGACAGAAAAGCAGTCACAGCCCAAAAACAAAGCACTGCAGCAGAGGCACAACTCCAATTGCCCCAGATGGCACCCAGGGACCCCAACACCTCCAAACAGCTGGGTCGCACTGGGCTTGGGGAGTGGAGCAGCGTCTGAGCTGCCCGGAGAAACCTCGCCTCCTTTGCTGGCCTTTTCAGCAGCTGCTTTGGGTGAAAGTCTTTTGTTTGGCAACATATTTCCAGCGGGAAGCTCTCCCCTGAAAGCTCTCTCCCGCATGTACCCGCAGGAAGCTCTGCATTTAGCAGGGTCTCAAGGCTGCGGTGCAGCAATGCTGCCGTGGCGTTGGAGGAGAGGCACAAAGGAGCTCGTGTTCCCTCCGTCGCTGCCCTGCATTCATCGATTCAAATGTTGTCCTCGGAAACAATGCAAGCAAACATTCGGTGAAATATGACATTCCCCTAATGGCTTTAAAAGGCTCTGCTTTTAGGAGTGTATCAGGGAAACATATGGTGCCTTTCTAATGAATTCGGTGCGATGTACCAAATATCCAGGTACAGGCACGTATGAAGCATCGCCCTAAACAACCTGCCAGGTGGACTAACAAATATGTGCCCACTGCCGAGGGAATGATCTCACTCTGCAGGTTTTTATCTTAAATGAAGCAAAACAAACTTGCTGCTGGAAAGGTACAAAAAAGGCACGTTTCCTTTGCCTGTTGTGCACCGCACAAGGTCTCCTGCCGCGCTGTGACCCCCACCAGGACGCTTCGGGCCCCACTCACCGCAGACCCCGCAGCAGTGGCCGAGGGGCCGCAGGGGGCTCTGGCAGGGCAGCGCCGGGCACCCCCCTGCCCCGAGCAGGGACGCGCAGATGCGGTGTCCGTCCTGGAGGAGAGCAGGGCAGCGTCAGTCCCTCGTCCCCCGTTCCTTTTGATGGGGAGGAATCGCCCCTCGCTCCCAAAGCACTTCCCCAGATTTCCCCGGGGGGACTCACCTGGGTGTTCCCGCAGGCACAGCCAGAGCTGTGGGGACAGCGGGCGCCTGTCACCTGCAGGGTGCCATTGCCGTGGAACTGCCGCAGGGCCGAGGGGCCCCCCAGGTACTCGGCCCAAGCCTCAGCACTGCTCAGCTCCTGCCCGGGAGGAGAGCAAGAGGACAATGAGCACCTCCATCACTGCCTCCAGCAGCCAGCCTGCGGCAGCCACGCAGCAGGAAAACCCTGCAAATTGCCCGCTCTGGCTTTTCCACGGGGCCAACAGAAAAGTCGTTTCCAATTTATTTTTTTTAAAGGACCACAAATAAACCATGAGAATTTTCTTGTTCTGCCTCTTTCTGCTGGGCCAGGGAACTCAGTTTATGTGGTTTTAATTACAGGGGGAAGGGACTGGGTATGAGGTGCTTGCCTTCAAGCTGGGGAACATGTCAGTGGGCTCGGCTCAGCACACGCAGAGCTGGGCTTCCCAGCCTCATCCTGCACAGCCACCTACACCCTGCACCCGCTGCCTTCCCCGGGGGGCTCTTCCTGACACATCAAGAGGATTTCTCGGTCCTTGGGGTGAAAATACCCTGCAGGCAGCAAGGAGTGGGCCGGATGGAAAGGGACAGGGTTGTCTTTCATTATAAGGTTGGATTTTGAGAAATACGAGACATACACAAAAATATAAAGCTCTCTTTCCATCTCATCACTCAGTGGCTGCCTCCACCCCAGAGCAAACGCCACAGCACTGCAGCCACCGTGGGGGGTTGGTTGGTGCAGGATTGTGCCCCTCAGTGCTGGTGGGGGGTGGTCCCAGGCATCAGCAGGACCAGCATCACTCCAGCACCCAGGACCATCTACCTCAGCACCCCCTGGACCCCACAGATGAGCTCCATGGGGGCTCTGGCACTGGCAGCTTGCTCGTTTCCTGACGCCTGGCCCCGAAATGGCTGAGCCCAGGCAGCACAGCAGCAGAAATAATAAATCACTTGTGAGATGTCTGCCGCATCTCCCACTTCTGGAGGCAGCGCCTGTGTGCTGCCGCAGAGGCTGTGATCTTCAGCTCCTCCGACCGCGAGGGACGGGGATTGGCATCTGCCTGGCCCGAAGCGCAGCAGGCTGCGAGCATTCCTATAATTATCCCCCCGATCAATTAGAGAGCGGTACGCAGCCAAAGCTGGGAGACAACTGTCAGCCCGCGGGGCACATCCAGGCTGTGGGTGGGAGGCAGGCGTCCCGGGGGGCCCTGAGCACAGCGGTGGCAGACACGTGCCTGGGACAAGGGCAGCCCCTTGGTGGCACAGAGGGTGCTGGTGGGGAGAAAAAAAACACCAAGCCTCTGGATCATCATCTGCCTGATGCTGCACCGCCCTGGGGATGTGGTGAGGAGGTGCTGAGGAGGTTTCCCCCCGGCTCCTCGTTACCTGTCCCATGAGCGAGATGCTCCGGAGACGGATCACTTGCTGCGATGAGTCGAGGTTCACACGGAAGGAGGTTTCGGGCTGGAAGATAACATCGTCGTACTGGCACGGGACTCGCTCCTCGTCCACGGAGAAGATGCGCCCAGCTGGCTCCTGGTCCCCAGCAGGGGACACATCCTGCCACAGCGCGGGGTTGAACCAGGAGCGCTGCTCAGCGTCGGCGAACCTCAGCACCGTGCCTGGGACAAGTGAGAGGAGAGGTGGAGTGGGAGCTGGACCTGCCCACAGCCTCTGGGTGGGTAAAAGTGGCGGCCACTGGGCCACGGGGCTGGGGCGAGGGGCCTGCTGGCATCGCCTCCCCATGCAGGGCTTCCTGCCAAGGGCGGGTGGCAGCAGCAAAGCCCTGCTTCTGGCTGCAGACCCCCAGACCCAGATCCCAGGGGACTTTTTCCCCCCCTTCTTTAAAGCTGAACCCTAAGGGTAAGGGGGGAAAACAGCCCAGTGCTGCAGCCCCATGCGTGCTGTTGTACCCGATGCTGTCCTGCGGCTGGACTACAACGCCACGTGCCACCAGACGTGTTATTTGGCTCCAGGACAGCAAAAGTACACCTCTGGGGCAAGCAGCGCTGGGCAAACAAGTGGCACTGCCCAAACCAAACTGCTACCTCGCTCACTGCAGTCCGAGAGCCACGGGAGGCAGCGGGATGTGCCGAGACACCCGCGCACATGGGCGCCTGCGGGGCCGAAGGGCAGCGCTCCCAAACGGCCGCAGCTCGGCGCTGGGAGGCCCGGGGGTGTAATTTGTAACCAGTTTTCTTTAGAAATACCGTGGCAAAGCAAAATGAGGGCTTTGATGTGGCTGCATGCTTAATAGGCAGGGTGAAACACAAACAACATTTACCTCTCCGCTCCGACTTCAAAGAGCCCCTGGTATAATTACTTTTTTAGAAGACAGGTGATGGAGCAGGAGAAACGAGACGCGACGTGGGGGAAGCCATCAAAGAGCGGGCAGGGATTCAGAGGGGCTGAGTCACCCCGCGACGAGGTGGGAGAGCAGAGGCCTCGGTAGCGCTGCTGCTGCTGAGTTCGTGTGGCTGAGCGCCTGTTGCTTGGGCAGCCAGCCCGGCACGAGGTACCTGAGCCACATCCCGCGTCCCAGCTGCCGTCGAAAGCCGCGAATCCGGCGCCAGGTGCCAGGAGGAGCTCTCCATTCAGGGGGAGGAACTGGACGAAGGGATTAAGAGTGTTACTGCGTGGCCCCGCTGCCAGGCTGCCAGCCACCCAGGCTTGTCATCAAATAACACCGCTAATTGTCAGGATGCCAATTGCGCTCCCCATCTCCGAGGCACTCTGCAGTCATTAGGAGTTACCCTCACTGCGCCCTGCCTAGTGGGAAGGCATTGTGGCCTGGTTTTACAGACGGGGATGCTGTGAGGGGGTTTCACTTTGTCTGGTAGCAGCACAGAAAAGCACGAAGCATTCAGGGAAACAAGAAAAACAGAAAAGCCAGGTAAGCTCTTTCCACGGCTCCCTCCTCCCCTGGCACACACAGACACTCCCAGCGGCTCCGAAATGGCTGCATAAATTCCCGTGCCATGCAAAACCCAATTCCTGCCTGCAAGCACCCAGAGGTGGCACAACAGTGGGCTGCACTGGCTGCCGGCTGGGCAGCGGGTTTATTAAAGGTTTAAAAAAAACAACTGTGGGTTTATGAAAGGATTAGGATTTATAAAGATGCCTTACACTGGCTCACAGACTAGGACATGCCTCGCCCCATGGGTGAGCATCTCACCGTGCTGGCTCCTGCCACACCGCCTGTGTTTGCCCCTCAGCAGATTAGCAGAAAACAATTAGGGAGCCCAAGCAGGTGGCGGACGCAGTGGGTTTGTGCTGGGGGCGAGCTGTGGAAAGCAGGCAGCAGCACTCAGCACCACTTGCCGCAGCCAGACCCTCTCCTCACACCCCCTCTGGCAAACAACCCGGCCAGGCCAGTGGCACCACACTTGCCTGGTTTGGCAGCGGTCAGCAGGACAAATCCTGCCCAGCCCGGAGGGCACAGCACTGCCCCATTTCAGCAGGGAGCTGCCGCCTCCAGCCGGCACTGCCCGCCCCGGGGCGGCCTGCAGCAAGCGACCGACTCACTCACAGCGCGCCGCTTATTCAGCCCCGCTCGTCTCATTTTCCATGTACAGCCTGCCAGAGGAAAATCTGGGTTTTCCCCCAGCATTTCCATGCGTCAAGGGGTGAGTCATGTGCAAGGCTTCACCCTCCTCCAGCTCAGTCCATCGGCGGCGCAGCGCCGCTCCCACCAGCTGCTGGGAGCCCTCGGGTCCGCACCGTGCCTGTGCAGCGGGCCCTGCGCTCGGGGAGAGGCACGCTAGATGAGATGTTGAGGTTTCATCTACTTAATTGGCCTTTAAATATGCATGTGGGTTAGAGAAAGCGAGACCTGGGACTGATGGCAGCGGGTGGCTGCGACAGCTCTGTCCATGGGGTCCCAGTGGCGGCCCGCGGCACGGACAGAGCGAAGGGGCCGATCACTGGGCTCTGGGCTCCTCCTGCCCCGAGGCACGGAGCCTCCCCACCACCCAGAAGGAGACATTTGCCCACGGGTGCTGCTTCATAAGACCACAGGACATGTAGGGCCTAACTAGGAACCGCACCACCACGTCCTCCAAACCTCTTTACTCTTGAGGAAAGCCAATTTTTCCAACACAGAGAGAGGCTGAAAGGTCTGCCAGGATGAGAATGGCAACGTGCCCTCTGTCTGCAGATGCAGAAGCCATGTCTAGTGACATTCTGAGGCCCGGGACTTGGCCTGCTTTGAGCTGGCCAAGCTCTATGCTACCAGCCTCCTTTACCAGGCTCGTTTTCGACGAGCCTGCGGGCTGCAGCCCTGTGTGACTGCGCTGAGCGGGGACGGAGCTGTCTGACCCCGGGGCTTGTCACCAGCTGGCCCCTGGTCACTTCTCCAGGCTGCAGAAGGTGGTGGTGGTGAGTTTTGCTGCTAGGTTGAGTCCATCAGGTTGGGAAGTCCCATCTCTGCTCCTGCCTGGTGGACATCTCTCTCCCCAGTGAGGCTACCTAGCACTTTGACCGCGGCTGTGGATCAGAGCCCCCCAAACACCACGAGGTGGCCAGGGGTTTGTTTGTTCAGAGCTTCACAAATTAATGAGGGGGAGAAAAAAGCTGCAAAGGCAGCACTCAGACAAGTGTGTCCATCCATTTGTGATCTGCATTACTCACACTGCTCCTGGGAGCAATGCAGGAGCATGTAGTATGTACATTACTCCCGGAGCAAAGGAAGGCAGCCCGGTAAGGACCTCGGCTGGTTGCAGATCCACACAGACATACACAAATCCAGTGACCCGCCAGGTCCAGCGTCACATACCCCTTGCACATGAGGGTCCAGAGGTGAGCGGCGTCTGGACAGGGTCTGGAGAAGTTGCAGGGTCAGCAACGTGCTCTGCTCACGTATGGCACCACTCATGCCCACAGGAGAGGTGGAAGAAAATTCCCCTTGGCCTCACAGCCACACGTGCAGAGCCTGTGTGCCAGCTGGGGTTGGTCTGCAGCCACCAGCCCCAGGGCTCTCTGGAGAAGATGCAGCTCCTCCAGCAACCACAGAATGCAAGAAGAGCCCTGCACTTTTGCTTCCTGGCAGGACTTTCCGAGGCTGGTCCCCACACCAACAGCTGCATCTTTGTCTCATTGCCCACCACTGCAGACGTGCTGTACACGCCCCACTGCTGGCCTCGCCGGGAGGCAGCGGCGGGGCCACTGCTGTTGGCAGCAGAGCTGGGCAAGCCCTCCCAAGGGGCACGCACCGGTGTCCAGAGCATCTCAGTCTGTAAACTATTTGCACTTTGTCTTTTCCTAGCAGAGCAAAGAGTTAAGCAGCTCGGCTCACTGCAGAGGACGAGTGGAGACGCTGGTTGGGCAGTGGCTTTCTGCATTCGGGAGTTTGTATAGAAATTACATATAGGCTGGGCCCCTCTCCAAGTACATTTTGAACTGAGCAATGACATGTACCAAAGGAGCAGAGCCAAAAAGCTGGCAGTTTCATCTGTTTTCCTCGGCTCCTGCCAACCCGTACTCCAGGGGCATTAATACCATGAGCTTGGAGTCCCACCGGTTACTTCCCGCCCCTGACACCGGGAAATCTTATCTCCCTGGTCTTCATTTTCAAATGTAGCGACAACTGAAACACAGCCATAATTTGTCTCATCAAAGTCAGAAAGAAAGACCCAAAAAGACGACAGGAAAGACCCCACCTTGTTCTCAGCCATCACATGTGCCACGCCAGCACTGTGCCATGGCACGAGGTGCGGTCCTGCTGCCCCAACACGTCAGTGAGAACAAAACCAACTGCTGAAGTGCAAAAGGAAGGAGAGGGGAAGGCAGGGCAGGAGCCACCTCCTGCATTTCTTTCCTGCAGAATGACCTGCAACTGTTCTAACCCAAAAGCAAAGGCCTGAGAGGGCAGCTTTTGAGATGTGTGGGTTATACCCAGCCTCTGGCACATCCCGGCGGCGCTCTGGCAATGAGCATGGGTTTGAGGTGAGCGCAGGAGCAGTGCCACATCCATCAGCACAGGGAAAATGGGATGCATCTGCTGTGGGGAAAGGCAGGAGGCAGGCAGGAGGACAGGCAGCCTCTGGTCCCTTCCTGCTGCTGCCTGTGGATGGGAAATGCGGGGGTTTTCCCCCTGCCCTCGGGGGCTCTGGGTGCCGCCAGGTGTGCGTGCTCTTGGGTGGGATCCAGCAGCAAGGCACGGGGCCAGATTTATCCACAGGTAAATCCCTGGGATGGCTCTGGAGAGCTGCCAGGGCTCTGCTTGCTGTGGGGTTGTTTTGGTTTGTTAGGGGCTTCCTTTGCTTTCTCTCCTGCCCGGATGAAACTCACACCTGCATCCTCCAGCTCGTTTCCAAGCCCAGTGCTGCTGTGTCCATCCTGACCCCGCTCCTTCCCCTGCTCCTGCACCTGGAGCATCCCAGCACCACTGGGCGAATGGCTGGAAACTGCAGAGACCTCCTGCTGGGGGAGCCGCGGTGGGAAGGTGCCACGGTTAGCCTGACACCCCTCCGTGAGACATGCCCCCCGGGAGGAGCTGGGCTTCAGCATCCTAAGGAAAAAGGGTGAGATGTGTACTTTTTTTTTTCCCCCATGAGAACGCTGCTCAATGAAGATGCACTCCAGCCCTCATCGGCTCCCTCGAGCACCTCTCCCTTCTGCTTTCACCCACGGCAGCAGCAGGGGCACGGGCGGCGGAGCAGCGTGCTGGCGGGACTCTGGCATCATCCCCTGCACGTTATCGAGGTGCTTGGCTGCTCTCCCCTGCCTGCATCCCTGCTGCCCCCTGCAAGGCAGGGTAACTTGGCAGCTGTGCTCTCATCAATACGGGATCAGGTTCCCCTGCTCTGCCTGCTGAGCTGGCCTCGGCAAAACGTAGGTGAGGGTGATGGAGTAGTGAGGCTGTGCCCAGGGAGCAGCTGAGCCCCTCTCGGCTGACCCGCGGCTCCACCTGCCTCAAAATGCTCTGCTGGGGTGCATTTTATCTGCAGCACCATGATAAAGTGCAAACCAACAGCACTTCCTGGCCTTGGGGGAAGGAGATCCTGCCAAAATCCTCCTGAGGTCAGCAGACTGCCAGCCTTCCCCCAGGGGACCAAAGCCCTTCCCAAGCCCTGCTGCCCCCAGCTCCTGGCCAATGTGTGGGTGTTCCGAGCCTCCCTGGGCAGAAATGGGGTGTCCTGGTGCCTGGGCAGAGGGACGAGGGGACATCGGGAGCATCCTCACTGTTTTGCCCAAGAAGTGAGAGCAGGGACACAGCTCCCGCGCCGAGCAGCCGGTACGTGAAATGTTCGCACCTGCGGGAGTGCAAGTCAGGCTAAGGCACTTGAGCTATGGATGCAGACTGCAAACAGAGGCTTAGAGCTATTTACAAATCTACTCAGGATTAGTTCAGCTCATTTTTCTGAACTCCTCTCTGTGCCCAAGGTCAGAGAGAGACGGAAGGCGGCTGGAGGTGCTCACCGAGGGGCGGCACAGAGCCAGAGCTGCCCCAGCACCCACCGCAGCCCACGAGCCCCCAGGGTGCTGGCACGCTGCTCTGCTCACCGCGGGCTTTGCAGCTCCCTCCTGCTGCAAACGAGTCTGCAAGGAACAAATAAACGCGGGGAGGTGTCAGCATGGACGGCTGCAAAAAGCTGCTTCGCTGCACCCCTTCCTCAGGCAGCCCTTCAGCAGGCACGCTGCCGGAGAACAGCCTGCGGGATCTGGGCTGGTAATTATGTGTCGTCACACACACACACGCACACACACACACACTCCCATGAAATTTTTACCTTCATCTCGGGAAAAGAGAAACTGTTCCCTTGTCTGGGTCTTGTTAACCTGCGTTGCAGCGATTTCGGAAGCAGGGGGAGGGGAGCGCCGGTGCGTGGGCCGAGCACAAACCATTGCAATTCATTAGAGCCAGCGCCCCTGGAGAGCAATTGGCATTTCGAGATCAATCTCTGCCAGGAACCAAGCAGGAGCATCCTGCAGCAAAGCCGAGTACATTCTGCTCTCACAATTAGGCAGCTAAAAATAAAACGCCAGGAGATGAGGGCCTGCTTGGACCCCAGCTCCTGACCCTCCCTGGGGATTAGGGCCCCGTAGCGGTGGGCAGGGACAAGGTTTGGGCAGCTGGACCTCGGTGACGGTGGGATGGGCGCTGGGCACAGCTCGGGTGTGAGCCCGCCCTGCGGGCAGCGCGGTCCCCAGGGACAATCCCACCCCATCACCTCCTGGACACCTCGGGGCGGGGATGGGTTGCAGGCAGGGTGTGATGAGAGGCCACCAGCTCGGTGCAGGTGGTGGTGCCACCAGCCATAAGGCATTGTGCTAACTGGGCAGGGGGCTCCGGGCTGAAGGCACCGGAGATGCCCATGACATTGGTGGTTTCCCCCCAAGCAGGGAGCAGCAGAGAGCAGAAGGTGATGTTCACGCTGTGCCCTGACCCCGAGACCACACGAGGCTGCGCTGCCCACGTGGCTAAACCTGACTCCTGCCCCCCCAAAAATAGCAAGTGGCATCATCCCTGACCCCGCGGGCCGTCCCTGGCCCCGGCTGGGGCACGCACTGCTCGAGGGCCTGTGCGGGCTGGGGAACGCCGTGCCCGGCTTTCCCGTGGGGACTGTCTGCACTTCAGTGCCTGCGGCCCTTCAGGGCCAAAAACAGGGCGAGCACCCAGGGGTGCAGCTGGACCCAGGTCACAGCACCCAGTGCGAGACACAGGCACAGCCCCGCAGTCACAGGCAGGGCACGGGGGTGCAGGTCTGGGTCCCCTGCCCCTTGCCGGGTCCTGGGTTTTCGATGCCTTGCTGGCACGTCAGGCACTGCCACGCTGAGCACCTCCGTCCTTTTTTTGCAGATTTACCCTCAGGCACCTCTGGAAGCCTGCTAAATACTTATCTGCATCTTTAGGCAGCTAAAGACCATAGAAAATCCAGCCTAATAGTGATGGTTACGCTTCAAAGTCACTCTACGCTTAAGCTGGATTTGGATTTAGTGTGTAGCTGAGTTAGAGACCCGCTCTAACCTTCAGAGCAGACAAGTGACAAATCGAACAATGAAGGCGCCTCCCTTGAAGGGGAGGTGGGCTTTGTGGGTTCGGGCCCCTGCAGCCCCGACCTGATCCCAACAGCTCCAGGGGGCTGCGGGCTGGGCAGGGGCCAGGGGCGGCAGCTCTCCCCGGGCCGAGCTGTGAGAAGAGGAGCGGTGACCGGGCGCTGAGTGCACAGCAGCATGCAGGAGGGAAAACAAGAGGAAAGGGGAAAACAGAAAGGAGAGGAAGGTCTTGTTACAACAGGATCAGGCCTGATCTTGCCGTTGTCCATGGGCGCACACACACAGGGGCAGAGAACCAGCAGTGGGAGCGCAGCAAACAGCCTGTTCAGGGGGCAAGAGCGGGTATTCTGGTGTTTCTTACACAGGAGACGCAGGGGGAACAAGAGTCCTCGCACCACCTCTCCACCAGCTCTGCACCAGCCCCCAGCATCTCCTCCCCTGCACAGTCAGCACCGTCCTCATGAAAGTCAATGAGAGCTGAGCCCCTTCCCTGGCCACAAATTCCCTCCTGTGATGCTATAGCAAGCATCGCTCGCCTGGTTTTTTTATTTTTTTTATTTATTTTTTTTGGCCAAAGGCTGTATAGCATCTCCATGGCGACTCCAAAGCTTAATGTATTCCTGCTGATTTAAGTGATTAATTCTGCGGCGCGGTGAGGCCAGCATCTGAGCAGGTGCAGCCCTGCCTCACTGCAAAAAGCTTCAATACCAATTTGCTTCCGAACGACCCCGTTGCCAAATTTCACGCCGTCCCCACAAGCGGCCGAGCAGCTCAGGTGCTGGATTTGGGCTTTTTAAAATCCCTCGTCTTGGCAATCCCCTTATCACCTGGTGAGCACAGAGCACGGCAGCACACGGCAGGGAGAGGGAGATGGTAGAGGTGAAATCACAAAACTGAATAGCCAGGTTTGGGAACTCGGTGGGACGGCTCGCTGCAAGCGGTGAGGCTCTGAGGAGGAGGGAGCTGCGTGCCGGGAAGTCAGCTGCCCAGCAGCAGCCATTGCACAGGGCTCAAAACCCCCACCGGAGCCTGACCTGGTGCTGGGGAGGATTTGGGGGCCACTCGGGAACCCCGACTCTACCTCCTGTGGTGGAAACCTCCAGCCGAGTGCCTGGTGGAGGTCGGCAGGGCTCTGCTGCCGCAGGTGGGATCTCTGGCCTCTGGCCTTTGTTCCCAGCGCATGGCCAGCCTTGGGTCTTTTTAATTTGGGCTCTTTAGCTTGTTTTTGAAAGGCTAATGCTGTAATGAATAATGCTGCTTTGCAATTATGCACTTCGCAGTCCTCTGATGAAAGTACTTTAGAAATATTATACATTCATCTGTAAGTAAAATAAAATCTACTGGAGTGATATTTTGCTCTTTTCTTCTCTGGATAAATTCCACCTCATTTATTACATTATATTTGAACGTATTTCCCAAGCACATTCTTTCCTTCCAAAATTCATATGTAAAATGCCACATAAATAAAGTAACTCCTCCAAATATTTGTAGAGGGATTAAATGTGGCGCATGGCGTTATTAAAGCATCAAAACTATTAGCGGGGTAGACAGCTCGAACAAATTATACGACACAAATTTCAAGGGCTCGTTCAGATTTAATGGCTGAGAAAAGAGCCAAACCCCATCTCTGATTTTGTGCTGAGCCTAAAGGCCAGAGAAAACTCTGCTGTGGCCACATCCTGTTTGGTGGGACACTCCAACTCAGCTTGCTGTCTTGGGATGGGCTTCTCCTCCCCTTTCCTCCTCGACGGTGTTTTTGCAGCTCAAGCTCCCCAGCCAGGACCTCCCGTTGCCCCCCGCAGCCCCCAGCCCGCGCTCACCCATCGGGTGCATTGCAGCTCAGTGCTGTGCCTGTCTCACCGCCTCTGGGGTAAGAGTACCCGAGAAAAATATGAAAAGCAATGGCATTTGAAAAGAAATTTCTTGAGCAACATTTTGGGATTTCCCCGAATGGTTTGTTTTCATTTCAAAGTGTTTTCCTGTCAGCTTCACTTAGCCTCAGCCCAGGGCTAGTATCTGTTCCGCACCAGCCGCGCCGGGAGCTGGTGCTTCCCAAGAAGGCTACTGCAAAGAGCTCAGCGGACAGGGTTTTTTTTTTCCTTCCTTTTGGGAAGAAAACTTAATTTCTTCCAACAGGTTTTTGGGATGTTTCAACCCCACTGCCCCAAATGAAAATAAATAAATAAATATACATGGACATGGGCTTTTTGCTCCAGGCTGCTTTCCGCACGGAGCAGCACAGGATGCTCAAGCTGCTGCCCCAGCTGAGGTTTCTCTGCGGGTCGGACCAGTGCCACCCACCCGTCCACCCGTGGCACACTGCTCACCATGTCCGTCACCGCGTGGGGAGACCCGACGAAGACCGAGAGCACCTGAAAAGAAAGCAAGAATAAAAGTCTTGGTGTGCTTTCCATGGGCAGGTAAAGGGCTTGCCAAATGCCCAATGTCATTTTGCAAAAATAATAATAATAATAATAATAATAAAAAAGCTCAGCACTGATACCTTGTCCTTCTCAAAATGAATCACATCGCTGGCACACGGGACCCGCTCTTTATCCCAGTTGGACGCGGTTTCAAAATTGGTGTTGGGAATCCACTGCTTGTACGCAGCCATGGCAGCAGCTGGGAGGAGCAGGGAAGCAAATGTAACCCAGGACCTCTGGAGAGATGTCCCAGCGTGGGCCAGGCCCTCAGGGGGCATCGCAGCCCCTGGTTCTCCTAAGGTGGCTGCAGGGATGGGGTTTGCAGCCCAGACCTCCGCACCCTTGGAAGCCAGCCCTGCGTGCTGCACCAGCTCACCACCACAAGCCTGGGGCCCAGGGCTGTGACTTTGCTTTCTCCTCCCCGCCCTGCCCATGCCTCTGTGCTGGTGGCATCATTCATGCTCACCCCAGCAGCGGCGGGGTGATCTACCAGGCTCAGAGGGACACAAAGCAGGCCATTACCCTTGTGCCAGCCATCACAAGGGTCATCGGTTCCAGCTCCTGGCTCCACACAGCACCGCCCAAAAACCAGGCCCTGTGTCTGAGAGCGGTGTCCAAACACTTCTTGAGCTCCAGCAGGCTGTGCAGTGACCACTGTCCTGGGGAGCCTGTCCCAGTGCCCAGCCTCATGGGATGCTCTATGGGATTCTTCGACCTTTTCAAGCTGGATCTGGGGATTTTCTGCCCAGGATCAGCCTCTGCCTGGCTGCAGTTCAGCAGCCCCAGTCCTCCTGCCCCTGCCTCCTCTGCAAAAGGGATTTTTGGCTGAGTGATATTTTTTTACCCAGCCAGGAAGAAATACGAATAAGAGACAGATACTTTACACAAGAGACAAGGCAGTAAAGGCCTGCAGGCAGTGGGTAAGGATGATACATACAACCTGGTACCTAAGCATTAAATTCCTTGTTTTCTGGTGCCATTAGGGCCCCCAACCTAATGAGGTGTTAATCAAATACAGAGCCCCTGCCCTTGGTGGTTCCAGGAGGTAGGAGGTGAGCACACGGAGCCAGCAGTGCCAGGAGGAGAGGACAAGAGGAGAAAGGGGGGTTGGTACGGCATGTAGTGCAAAATACTGGCTGGCATCACAGGTTTGGGGCTCAATGGTGGGGATTCACTTGTGTCCTAGAGCCTGAGGTCCCCATGGGCTGCCAGGACCCCGATGGTGTCGTGGTGGTACCCGCTCATGACACCCCCAGTGACAGCCCCGCTCGCGGAGCAGCAGGAGGTTGGTTTCCACCCTAATCCCCTCTGTTTGTACAAGAGCTCCAGGAGCATCTGTCTGCGAGCCTGACATTTCCCAGGCTTGGCTGGGAAATTCGCGTTCACCTGGAGATGATTCTCAACAGCCTGAATTAAATGGCTTTGGGAAAGTGATTTATGACCCCCCGAGGGGGGGGGGGGGCTAAAATAAATAAATAAATAAAAACCTTTGCTCTTAATAGAGTTTGTCTTTCCTTTAGTAAATGGGAAAAAATAACAACACTACAGAGTACACACAAAGTAGGTGGTGGAGAGGAGTGGGCAGGAGCACGACTTGGGGGCTGGAGGTGGGGTGGAGAGGGACAGAGGGGCCATGGGGACCCCAGCTCGGCAGGGAGGGGGTCTGGATGGCTGTGGCTGGTGGGGAAGGTGTGCTGCAGAGAGCCTGAGACCTGCTAGTCCCAAAGACCGGGAGGAGAGCTGGCTGGTTGTGCTAAGTAGGCTCTGCAGAGGCTTTATCAGTGTGTAATGATCGCCTTCGGAGCATAATTGCAGACTTGCACTGGCTGGCTCTGCCAGGGGCTCTGCTGAGACCATTTATTGTACATAACCATGTCCGGATGAAGAGAAAAAATATGTTTTTAACCTGAATGAAAGGTGTAATGCACTAGCAGGCACCGGAACATGGGCGTGAGCAGCTGGGGCAGGAGGTGAGCAGAGGGGCTGGAGACAACTTCCAGCTGGGAGACGGGTGGGAGATGTCCCGAGAGACAGCAAGAGAACTTTCCATTCCTAGCAGTCAAAGGAAGGTTAGGGCAGATCTGAGGTCCTCGCTGGCTTGGAGTCAGAAAGAGCTTAAGAAAGGAAAAAGCCCCCAGATAGCCATTGCAAGCTGCTCTGTCCACGCGAGGGACCCGTGTCCTTCCCACCCCAAAAAGCCAGGTTAAAGCTGTGGCAGGAAGGCTCTGCCAGCCCCACGGCACACACACGTCATGTTCCCACAGCTGCAAGGTGTTTTGTGGAGCAAGCCCACACTCTGTGTGCCTACCCGACACGCTGCCCACCGTGGGGCCGCAGAGGTTAACCTGCTCCTGCACAGCCCTCTTTTCCTCATACAGCTGTGCTGACGCATTCCTGCACCCTCCGCAGCCCGGGAAATATCAGTGTGCTATTTAATCAGCCTTGTCTCCAGGGAAGCGCAGCCCTTGAACATCAAAGCGACATGCATATTCAACAGAAAATGGATCCTGCAGTGCAGAGCTGCTGGCTTTGAGTGAGAGCAGGAAAACCTGAGCTGCAGAGGCGCGGCGAGTGCCACACACAAATAGCAGCCTGGCCTCCCAGGCTCGTTCTCCTTCCTCCTCTTTGTCCAGCTGGAAATGCATTTTGCTGTTTGCATTGCAAATACACCGCAAGTGACGCTGAAGTTCTGCTCCGAAACAGGATTGCTAAAGGACACCTGAAATGGGGAAATCATCCCTCGGCCAGCCCTTCTCTCCACGCAGCCAGGCCCTGGGCATACTCACCAAGGAGCTGCAGCATACCGAGGAGGAAAACCAGGCTCCCCATGTCACTGCAGGCTGCTGGTGCTCGCCTCCACAGCCCTGCCTGGCCGGACCTTGGACCGTCCCAGGCACGTGATGGGCTCAGCCCGCAGGAGCGCAGCGGTGCAGGATGCAGCCTTCCCCCAGCACTGACCACAGCCTCGGCCAGCCCCAGGAGCCAGTTTGCTCTCAGCTCCTCTCCCAGGTGTTTTCTTGGCATCCCCAGGGAGCCTGGAAGAGCTGCTGGGGAGCGAGGCAAGGAGGCGAGAGCAGCGGTGGTGGCTTCTGGAGGGGGTTTGTGAGCAAACTCACCCCAAACTCACTTCCAGTTCCCCCCCCCCCCCGCAGAACCCCATCATTACCATAATGGTCTCCGTGTATTTTCAATTCGCTCCCTTGGAAGAGAGCAGCTTCCAGCAACAACTTGTAATTGTACTTTGGCCACCAGCTGATTTGCTCATTACCTGGTGCGCGCCGCGCAGCCCCACGCTGCTTTCGTTGAGGCTGCTGGGGGTCGAAGGTGGCAGCGGCGCCAGCACAGGAGGAGGATGAGGACAAAGGTCCACACCATCCCCAGTGCCCCCACTGACCCCGAGCAACTGTCATTTTAAGGAGCCACAAAGCCTACGGATGGGTGTTTTCACCTCCATCCCCACTGCCAGCCATCCCCGCCGATGGGGGTACTTTGGTGAAGCCACTCACCAGTCCCTGGTAATATCCTCTCTTCTCCCAAACCCTTACCCCTGTGAGCAGAGGGTTGAGAAGAGCAGCAGGCTTCCCACTCCCCAGGTGCCCCAGCTGATGCACTGTGCCCGGGGAGGCGGGCAGTGCTGTCCCCATGTCCCTGTCCCCACCGGTGCCACAAGCACGGCCTGCTGACTCGCCAAGCGAAGAAGCTCTCGAGCAGCAGCTCCCAGCCTGGGCATCAGCCCAAACGTAGTCAGCACTTTCCGCGTAGGGAGCTGGATGCCAAGAGATGTCCTCGAGGTGAAAGGCTCCCACACTCATTACCGCTCACAAATCACTCCCTGGGGATCTCTGGGTGATTGCTGGCTGTGCTGAAATCTGTACTCTAACAGGCAAAAAAAAATTAATCAGCGATGCTCAGCAGGAACAGCTTGAAGAAAGGTCCTCAGTGTGCAGAGGGCAGGGCGCACACTTGTCCATGGCCTCAGCATCCCACAGCACGTCTGAGGCAGGTGGGAGAGGAGAAACTACTCAGTCCCACACAGTGAGAGATGCCGCAAGACATCGAGGCAGGGTGGGATGAGCCTCCCCTCACACAGTCTGGGTTAACACACCCCTGTTTTTGCTTTTTGTGCCTTGTTTTCACCCAGCACTCAGGCAGAGGTTTAAAAAAAAACAATCTGTCCTGTGCTCATCAATGGAAAATCTTGCCCACAAAGGGACAGGCCCCATTCCTGCTGCTCTGTTAAGATGGGGCAGGGCAGTTACAGGAATCCAAGCGAAACTCCTGGTATTGGGACAGCTGCAATAGGGCTGGGAACATGGGGACAGGACAACCCAGGACAGAACAGGACAGGACAACCTGGCGTTTGCTCCGTGTTCCTCCTGGGACTGGAATGTGCCCTCCTCTGCCCCAGCTTCTGCTGCTGCTGTAGCACCACGGTACAGCTGTGCCCAAGGAGCAAGCCTTGCAACAGGAGGCTGAACAAGGGTGAGGCTGGGGTCAGGCAGAGGCACAGAGAGAGAAACGAAGATGAAAGGAAGCAGAAATCGATCTCCAGAAATGAAAGCTGCTGCCCCAGCCCAGAGATTAGCACGTTTACTCCTTGCTGCCTGCCAGTGCAAGCTCTAACTGCCTGTGATCATCTCCGCTCTCATGAGACCCCACCTGGAGCACTGTGCTCAGCTCTGGGGCCCCAGCATAAGAAAGACATCGACCTGTTAGAGCAGGTCCAGAGGAGGCCATGAGGATGACTGAGGGCTGGAGCACTTCTTCTAAAGAGAGGCTGACTCTCTCAGCCTGGGATTGTTTAGCCTGGAGAAAAGAAGGCTCCGGGGAGACCTTATAGCAGCCTTCCAGTACCTAAACAGGGCCTACAGGAAAGCTGGGGAGGGACTCTTTGTCAGGGCGTGGAGTGACAGGACACAGGGGAATGGCTTTAAATTCAAAGAAGGTTGGTTTAGATTAGATATAAAGAGAAATTCCTCACTCAGGGTGGTGAGGGACTCGCACAGGCTGCCCAGAGAAGCTGTGGATGCCCCATCCCTGGAGGTGTTCAAGGCCAGGCTGGATGGGGCTTTGGGCAACCCGGTCTGGTGGGAGGTGTCCCTGCCCATGGCAGGGGGTTGGAACTGGGTGGTCTTTAAGGTCCCTTCCAACCCAAACCACTCTGTGATTCTGTGATGCTGCAGGGAGGCCAAGCACATCGGCACTGCAGAATGGCAAGCCACACACAGCAGATGCTTGACTTACCCAGCACTGAATTATAAACTGGTATCAGAGCCAGAGGTACCATTCACTTCAGTCATTCAGCCCAGCGCCTCTCTGAATTCCCCTGCTGTACAAACACATCTCTTCTTGCAGTTTACAAGTCACAGCCTGTAGCAGAAATAAGAAACACAGGGAGCTTCTCCTCCCATGGCAGTCCTCAGCAGGCACTTCTTGCCTGGGAAGGGAGCCCAATGATTGCTGAGGTGGCACAAAGCACTGATGGCTGTGACCATTGATCCCTGAGGTGCGTGATGTGCTCCCGACTCCCTGCAGCCCTCCAAATGGCCAAGCTGCAATAACAACATCCCCAGAAAATCATTTAGGACAGAAGAAAATTACTCTGTGATAAAAAATAATAGCAGGGGCAGATGGCACAGGATGAGACACCACGTGAGATTCTCATTTATCTGAGAAAACATTAATGTCACAGGTGTGACAGCACAATGTGCATCCCCACAGCCCATCCCTGGTGACAGAGGAGCTCTGCAGCAGCCAGCCAGGGAGCTAAGGCTGGACATTTGGTGTCGAATGGTGGTGTCTCTGATGGTATTGAATGAAGAGGTACCATCCAGCACTTCATGTGTAATCACAGAATGTCACAAGTTGGAAAGGACCCACAAGGGTCATTGAGTCCACCTCCTGGCTCTGAACAGCACCACCCAAAAATCAGCCCCTGTGTCTGAGAGCAGTGTCCAAACACTCCTTGAGCTCAGTGCTGTGACCACTCAGGCTCAGGCTCAGTGCTGTGACCACTGCTCTGGGGAGCCTGTCCCAGTGCCCCGACCACCCTCTGGGTGCAGAACCTTTCCCTAGCACCCAGCCTGACCCTCCCCTGTCCCAGCTCCATGCCGTTCCCTCGGGTCCTGTCGCTGTCCCCAGAGAGCAGAGCTCAGCGCCTGCCCCTCCGCTCCCCTCGTGAGGGAGCTGCAGGCCGCCATGAGGCCTCCCCTCAGCCTGCTCTGCTCGGGGCTGAACAACCGAGGGACCTCAGCTGCTCCTCACACATCCACCCCTCCAGACCCTTCACTGTCTCTGTAGCCCTCCTCTGGGCACTCTCTATTAGTGGTGCCCCAGCCTGCCCACAGTGCTAGAGGTGAGGCCACACTGACTCAGAGCAGGCCAGTCCCTCCTACCCCAGCCAGCAGTGCCATGCCTGATGCTCCCCAGGGTACAGTTGGCCCTTCTGGCTGCCAGGGCACGCTGCTGGCTCACGTACAACTTGCTGTTGACCAGAGCCCCCAGACCTCTTCATGGGACTACTCTACAGCCTCTGGTTCCCCAGTCTGTACAGATACCCAGGGGTGCCCCCTTTTCAAGTACAGAATCTTTTTGTTAAACATCACACTCTTGGTGATTGCCCAGCCCTCTAATTTGTCAAGATTTCTCTGCAAGGCCTCTTTACCCTTGATGGAGTCAATAGCTTCTTCCAGTTTAGTGTCATCTGCAAACTTATGGATGGCATTGGGTGGACAGCTTGTACATGATGCACAGAGCCAGGGAGCCTGAGGTGAGCAAAGGAGGAGGCTGGCGCCTTCCCCAGGGATGTGGTGGAGCATTGTGCTGGGGAAGCTGGAGGGGCACAGACTCTTCCAAATGTCACAGGGGGAGAGCAACACCTGAGTGTGGGTGATGATGGATCAGCTATTTCAGCTCAAGGAGGAAGGACAGGTGAGATGCCAATGGCCATTTGAACTCAGAAGTTGCACATGTTTATCTTGGAGCCTCAAGCAGGAGATCAAGTGCTCACTGCACATGGGCAAGGAGCAGCTACAGAGCTACATCATGTGTGGATTTGGGATCTGAGCAACCTGGCTTGTTTTTCAAGTCCTGAGCCAACGCTCTGCCAGACACTTTAACCAGCCCACTTCATCCCCCTGAGCTCAGAAAAGATTTATTTTTAAACCCTGATGTTACAAGCCTCCACCTTCTGCCCTGGGACACCAGCTAAGGGGGCAATAGCTGGGGACCAGCTCAAGCCTTGCCTGCTGGCAGTGGCAGGGGCACGCTGAGAGGCACCTCACCAACCACCCTCAGACAGATGCTGTTTTTACCAGCCAGGGCTGATTGAAATAATCTCCTCTGCAGGAGCTGCTGTGTTGGCACAAAGCAGCAGTCGAGTGTCCATAGCAATGTCTGCAAACAACTCCTGCTTCTAATCAGCTCAGCCATGCTGTCAAAACACAGGTTTCCACCAGCTGTAGCCATACCACAAGTTGTGGCCAAACACCTCTTAATCCAATTTGCAGTCCCGGTGGTGAAAGCCATTCCCATGGAGTCTCATCCACATTTGCCAGCCTGGCCCATGGGCAGTCAGCTCTCCCACTCTCACCGTTTGAGCCATTTTCTATTTTCATGTGCCCATGGGACACACAAGAGCAGCAATCACGTTCTGGCATCAGCTACTGACAGACCCAGCCCTGGTGGCCATTCCAATGGATCAAAGGGCTGGGGTGGACTCGCCCTCTCTAGGTGCCACTGTGATCATACAGTTTGCCTGATCAAGGGTATTTCTACATCGTGATCTCTCCCATGGTGCTTTCCATACCCAGCTTCTGGAAAATTAACAGCCACAGCAACACTGTTTAGCCAGTTTGCTTGGTTGAGTCACCCCAAGGCTCCAGTTTTGCTAGTTCTGGCAAACTTCCCAAAGAAGCAGGTGATCACAAAGGGTGGCAAGAGAGGACATGGGCTGTTGCCTGTTTAGGCAAACAGCAGAAGTTTGGCATCACACAAGGACAAACTAGGCGCTGCACGACAGTGACAGCCTTCAGGGCTCAACCCAGCTGCGCAGGAAGCAACCACACAGCTGACTCATGGAACAACAGCTTTGGGGAAGGAAGGGGGCGATCACCTCTTTCACCACTTCTTTTGACCACCAGCTATTTCAGCCTTCCTCAAACAATTCCAGGACTTTGACAAACCAAAGCAGGCGATCCTGGTAAGCTGGGGAGTTTTCAAAACCTTCCACAGGGCCAGGAAGTCAGAGGCTTTGAAAACATTTATCTTTGCCAGACAGTAAGTAAACCCAATGCCTGAAATGCTAGAAAACATTAAAATACATTTAAAAATAGTAATTCCCTTGCAATTATTGCAAGTGATGACCCCAGCCCCCTGTCCAGGTGCAGGAGATATACACAACTGCACAGCACCCTCTGTAGACCGCACCAGGAGCTCTTCACCCCGCTGTCACCTGCTGCTCCACTCTTCAGGACCTGGCACACCGCTGCTGTCAGCCGAGGCAATGCATTCGCCTTCCTAGGGAAAGCATGCTACAGAGCTGGAAGTTGCCTTCCATGACCTGCTGTGCAGCAGAAAGCACCTATAAAACCTTACTCTTGCCAGGAACAGAGTAGCATATCATTTCAATTATAATTCACGTCTGGGAGAAGGAGGAGGAGGGAGACGAGAGGATTGGTGTTTGTGTTTAAAGCAATTCACTGCTTCTCCACCTATCCTGCTGCACTGTAACATCAGGGTCAAGTCTTAACAACACCAAACAAAAAATTTGGAAAAAGAATGGGCTCCAGGGGTAGCAAAGATTGCTCTCCCTTATGAAGGCTCTGCTTGAAGGTAACCCACTAAGTTAAAAGATGAGGAAGCTCGCCCTCTTTTTGTGCTCCACAGTGAGGCATGAAGAACTTTTACTCAGCGTGGCCTCGAGTGCTGGTAGTGGGAGCAGGAGTGGAAAATGCAATGCGCAGGGCAGGGCATGCCAGGGCATCTAGAGTCACTTACAAGCATCTTTCAGCAGCAGAAGGGAATACCCACTTCAGTCCCATTTGTGCACAACCTGAATTGTATTACTTAGCCACCCTTCCCTCTCACCCCATCCACCTTCCTGTGTTCACCTTTTGCCTGGTGTCCCTATTAAAAAAAATAATAATAAAAAAATCTCAGAGAGCACCCACATGCTCCAGGCTTTCCCTCACATTTAAACTACCTGCCACCACTGTGGGTAGCTGCTGGGTGGAAGGAGACACCAGAAAATGCGCAGTAGGGATGACGTCCTTCATACACCACCCCTGGGAATCTGCTTCCACCAGCACACTGAATTTGAAACATGGTGGAAATACTATTGCTTCAGCCACCTCAAAACACCATGTGGATAACAGTGCAGTTTGTAAAAGTAATGATTTCACACAAACCCACCCACACTTCCTTTAACACATTTGAGTTCAGGAAAAAAAAAACACACTGGTGATACTGGAGAATAAAAATCTACATTTCAGGACATTTAAGCCACACCATCTCTCCCTTCACTCGTCTATTTGGGAAAGCAAAAGGTACAAGGGCATGAAAAGCCATTTCAATTATTTCTACTCCAATTGCTTGAGGACTCTTGACATTGGTGTCAGAATGAACACCACCGCCTGACTTACTCGAACCGAGTTATCGCATGGAAAGTAAGACTGATAACATTTATGGCAAATTTCCTGCAAAGGGAAGGGAAATGTCATAAGGCTGATCAGGTGTGCAAAGCACTGAACAGCCACGGTATCAGTGCGTACACAGAGGAGAAATGATGTGTCTTTATACCCTGTTTGCAAGACAACACCAATCATTCAAATTCAACACACCAGTTTTTTTAAAAAATATGACTTCCTACTTAGATTTATTTTTTCCTTTAATAACACAGTTTAGCATTTCAGAGTTTTGCATTCTATACTCTTACACACTGTCCTTGTTTATTAGCATTTAAACACAAAAAGACATAGCAAGACCTCCAAACACAAATAAATACAAAAACACAATATACAGTAAACTGAAATACAACATATAATAATGCTATTGGGAAATTAAGACATGTTGCTAATTCTCTTTTTTTTTTATTATTATCTTAACAACATGGTTATTGCTGAGCAATAAATTATACATTTTAAAGTTGTTTTTCCCCCTAAAAGAAAAGGACGAGAACCACTGGTTACCAGATCACTTGCACTGTATCCTTACAGCTATTGATAATTAAGACAGGCAGAATATACACAATCAAATGAGGTTGGCCTTCTTTGGTCTTTGTTTTTGATCATAAAACTGAACACAAGTGTACCGTTCACTGAAGAGTATGAGATTAAAGAAATGGTTACACAAGTTTTAAACACATTAATTTGTACATTGTTCTTGATCACTGATGTCTTTTCCATAGATATTTCTTACAGAATTTCTTGGAAACAAATGTCAGCTTTAGTTTTCCCGATTATTATGTTGTTCCATGCATCTTAAAGGTTATCCTACTTGTCTAAGAGAAATGGACCTATGTCTAGTCCACCGTCTCCTAATAGGGTATTTTTCACAGCTCTCTAGTCACAACTAAATCATTGGAGTTTTATAGCTTGTAGAAAAAATCCTGAACTTTCCTTTTTTTCTATAAAACTGAAAAAATATATTAACTGAACAACAGCTATAAGAAAAACAAAATAGGTGGATCACATGATGCATCAGCAACAATGGAAGCTTGTACCTTCCCATTCCACAAGTACAGATTATACAACTCTCTGCCAGTGACGCAGGTCATAGTTGGAAGATGTGTCCTTTCAAAGGTGAGCTATTTTCAAATCCGAAGCTCAGAACACTACGCAAGAAAATGACCCTTACGGATGGATAATGCTGGTTTATCTCAGTAACCCTTAGACAGAGTCAAATTTTATCACGACGCATCGCACTGCCAGCAATGGAGCGTGTGAACACCGGCATTGCTAAGAAGTTAAAAAGTCCTTGCAGAACTGGCAACCAAATTAAAAGCTTAGTTCCAAAGGACCAAAAACACGAACACCACACAGAGACGACAAACCCTTCCCTGAAAGGGTAGGTAAGTAAGCCACAGAGTTGGGATCCAGATCTGAATTTCACATCAAGTATGGGATGTTTGGATCCAGGATTTTGGTTCAGGTGCTCCTCTGTGAAATTTAGAACTTATTTGAACCCTAAGGAACTAATCCTAACTTGGAGGGAAAAAAGATAAAATAAAACAAAACAGCCTAGTATCTACACTAAGATCATGAAATGGAAGACAGAAGCTGCAGTCTTGCCTATAAATTAGAAGAGAAATAGGAATAGTCAGATCCCTTATGTCTCATGTATTTCTAACTCTTCCAGATCTTAAGAGGATGTCCCTGAATTGGCATTCCAAAGTTTTCCACAACCTTCATTATCTGGTGCTTCTCAGCAAAGGCCTAGATTAAGAGGCAGGAAAGATCAATTAAGCCCTCTGTAATTTGGTTTAAAGAAAAACAAACCACAAGAAAGAAATGGTCAGTCACACTACAGGCTGGCAGAACAAAGATTAATTCACTTTAAAATGGTATCGTTCTCCATCCTCAGCTGAGTGCCAACTGAGGCTTTGTTGGGCAATTCTGAACAACCAGAGCAGGACACACATTTGCTGCTGTTACTCACACGTCGTGCTGCCCTTCCCCTCTGCAAAGCAGTCAGGTCATTAGCAATGTCTGGGCTGCCATACACACACAACCCCAAATCATGACAGCTTGTATGTTTAATTCTAGCCCTTACTGTCTTGATGTGGGCCTTTAAGGTACATCAACTTGTTTTTCAGCTCCTTTGAGGGGTGAATGCATTAATATTTAAACATAGTGATTTGAAGATGACACCAAGGAACTGGAACCTCTCATTTAGCGCTGGCTCCAGGAGATCCCTTTCGTCACATCTCATCCTCAGTTTCCTTTTTCCAGAAGAGGAACACTACTTGCTATAAGAAGAAAATGTTTGCAGATGCAGAATGCTTACTACCCCTGTACAGAGCACTAGAAGCTACTCAGACAGACTGAATTCCAGCACTGAGCAGTTTTTATTGCAGTAGCTAAGATTCCTAGGTCAACCAGAACAGAGGTACTGACTGAACAGGATTGGAATTTCAAGAAGAGATCCAGATTTATCATCATCTTTTGTTCCCAAATTAAAAAGAAAAAATGAGTTTGCAATTAACAAATTGCCCATCTTTCTGCTAGTTTAAAATAGAGGCATCTCCTAATTAGCTGAGTATGAGGAAGGACATGTCCTAGATGACATTCCATGGTCTCCAGAAAGGCTAAGTAAATCGCTCATTTTCCCAGTCAACAAATGGTTTGTTTGCTACGTGTAAGCCTTCAAACCTGAAAGATGGGAAACCAAAAGTTTGCCCGTGGCCTAGACCCTCCCTTAGCAGCAGCAAGTTACATTTGCACCACTTGATCAAGTATAAACTGGGGGAAAAGGGTTTTGTTTCACCACTTCTACATAAAGAAAAGACTTTGCTTATATATGTGCATGCATGTCTGTACGTAAATGTATGTACCTACACGTGTGTTTTAAAGAGCAAGAACTAAGAGATTAGAGGTATGCAACCCAAGAATTTTTCCCCCTCACCTATTTGTATATTTGCATAGTTAAATCATAACAAGGCATCAATACTGCAGTAACGTTTTTCATTCTTCTGCGGTGCAGGCAACTTCTCTTGTCACTCCCTACACGCTTCTGTCTTGGACCAAACAGCACCAGTGTTTTAAAAACAGAACAAAAAGAAAAAAAATAAAGTTAAAAAAATATCACACACAACAGAAACCCTGCATTGTTGATGAACTGCCTATTATGTATGATGGAATACAAATAGGTGGTACCTTTTAAACTCAACAAGCCAAAATTGTGGCAAGCTGAGAAGCACGAGCGATACAATCACAACCTAACACTCATGGGTTCAACACTTAAATTACAACTAACACATCTCTATTATCTTTGCATCTGAGAAATTCACCAGGCACAGAAACAGGCACATATCTTCAACTTTCCTTTTCCAAGTAGGGGAGCCCACTGGAAAAGAACAAACTGTTTTTCATATTCGTAAGAAAGCTAGCATGTTACCCATATTTTTCATCAAAATTATGCCACCTTTCTCATTTTCCTATTGCACATTCTATTTGTGAAGAACATTTACAGTACAAGGCTGAAATCCACATTGCATATTGTAAGTCAGCAGTTGAAGGTGTACCATGTAGACAGTAACTGAAACAAGACCCCTTTAGTTAGATCAGAGAAGTAATGCAGACGTGGTCAGTCATAATCATCACGGGTTGGTCTTTGAACCAAAATAGTTTCATCCTGTTTAGAATTCGAGACTTTCTAAATAACAGATGCATGCCCCTGTGCTGAACACTGAACAACACACAAGAAGGGCAACATCCAGATTCTAACTGGCATCTCCCTAGAGAAAGCTGGAAATGAAAGAGGCTCGTACATCACCTGGAGCATCATCATTAAGAAAGAACACTAGCAAGAGACTTCGTTGTGCACTGCTAAGAACTACTAAGCAGAGGGAAAAAGTGTTCCACTGCAGAAACACTGTTCATAGTAACAGAAGTGCTCTGGGACCCCTTTTTGCAATAATGGCACTCCGAACGAGTTGCCAGGGGTTCAAGAGTACCTCTGGGGGCAGACTGTTGCCTTATGAACCACTTTGAATAGACCTTCCCTAAAAACCTTTGGATATTTGGTCAGAAACACAGAGTAAAAAAAGGATAAAGGGCATTTCAATGATAGGAAAAAAAAAAAAAGATAATTTAAAGTGTTGAGTAAAGCACCAGGTATCTTTCCTTCCAATTTAGAGAATATACAGCGGCCCTGTTTTCACAAAATGCTACATACTCCTTGCTGGAAAGCAGAGGAAACTGATTTCTATGTACACAGTAAGAACTCTGCAGAGATGGCCTGTGAGTTCTGCGGACAGAGGGGTGTTACGGTCAAGGCTTCGGGTATTCCACAGCAGGCGGTGTTTACAATTGTGTAGCAAGATCCCGGATTTCACAGTACGCAGGGTTGGCAAACTGGAAATTCTCTGGCAGCTTCATGTAGTTTTAAAAAGTAAGTGCAGTAGGCCTCCGTTTTATTAACTGTGATAAAAAGCATATATGCAAAAATATTTTTATATTGATAGCACATTACTGCATTATAAAAGCTGCCCAAGTGAAGCTGAAGACTCTGGCAGCTGGTGCTTTTGGCACTTGGGAGATGTGGAAAGCAGCATAGAGATCTGTGAAATAACAACAGTGACTGATGTTTCTGCTACAGTGATCGGCATTAATAGAGTTAGCAGTGTTCGTATTTGAACTTCTCTACAAAGTTTCTGAGTCAATATCCCGCTAAGAGGAGATATTCAGATCTCTTAAAGCTACTAGTTTAGGCTGTGTGCAGACTCAGGAAGACTTCCCTATTAGTTTACACTTTTCACATGTTTCAAAGTCCTCTTTCAATCATAAAGGCTGGAAACTTTTTTTTTCCTCCTCTTTTAGAGCCTGGATTTAGAAGCGCAATTCTGTCACAGGAGCTGGAAACTTTAGTCACAAATCTGCAGAATATGCTGGGCCCTGCTTACACCAGAAATCTCCTCCAAGTCCCAGATTGAAACAGGATATAAACTGTTTTGAGATGGCCAAACATTTTCATTTAAGTTTGCAAGACATGCATTAGCAATGGGAGGAGAGTCCTTTGGACATTTCCACTTGGGAATCCTGTTTTCAGTAAAATTCTGTGATGCACAAACACAAAAGCTCAGCTGCCTACATTCACAATTATTAAAATGACACGAGTTGAGCGAACCTTCGCCCGAAAGCATAAGTGATGGGTTTGCTTGTGCAGCCTGCATAAAACTGCAAGTGCCATGTAATTATATCTACAGATATAGATGCAGGTATATCTATAGATATTTATATCTTGTGCAGAACGTCCTCCTTCTGTGCTAGAAATTCAACGCTAGCACGTGCCTCCATATTTTAGCTTGCACCTGTTGACAGCTGTGTACCATAACGGGAATACAGTACCGGGACAATGGAAGGCAAGAAAAGGAAGACAAATTGCTACTGACGGTCGTGACTGTCAGCAGCAGGCAGTATTCTAGCAGGTGCCTGGAAAACCCATGAAGACCACTTAGCATGCATTGTATATTCATAAATACTTCTTGCAGGCACTGTGTGTGAAGGCACAGCCAAAAAAGACAAGAGCAAAGACAAGCTGAAATACAAAGGCATGAATTCAACTGCACCTTAGACAAAAATTGTGACTATGCCTCAAAAAGCAGAAAGCTGATACGACCTGACGTTCAAGACTAAGATGCACCATCTTCTTTCAAGCCCACGAAGGCTTAACACAGCGGTGCAAGCCCGCTCTGCTGAAGCGGTTCTTGGATTTTAAGAAGCACCACAGTCAGGCTATGTCACTAGACTTGCTTGTCACAGGCTATTCAATAGAAGCAGATGAACACAGCAGGTTGCAATCAGCATGTTTCAGTGCTAGCAAATGCTTTCCACTATAGTTCAGGCTGTTAGAGTAAAGAAGCCTGGGCATTCCCTGTTGGGATGCTCGTCTACCATGAAAAGCTGCCATGAGCATATCTATTCACAGCCCCACAGAGTTCTCGGATGAGTCTGTTTAAAGTGATGCCACCTTACGACCACAGGCATTAGAGAAAAATGTCGCCTTCCTTCACGCCAGCCATGGAAACTGTCTAGTCCGAGCTCCATAGGAGCACTGGGCATAACGTTTTGGCACCTGAGTAAGGTGGATTCTGCAATGGCCAAGTCATAGAAGCTCCAGAAGCCAAAGAAATGGGGTTTGGCTTCAATTTTGCACATCACAAGGTGCCTACGGGCTCTGAAGACAAGGCTAAACATTATGCCTGAAGTCCAATTAAACTACCATTTCAGATATCAGAATTAATCTGAATAAAAAGCTATGGTTTATAAGCAGCACAGCACACCTAAGGCACATGTATGCATGCAAGCCACCATCACTGTATTAAGACATGGCTGATTTGTCCTTAAGAAGCAATGGCTGCTAGTACGGAACAAACATATAGGCCTTTTTCAGCACTAATCCTCCTCCCCAGTACTGAATATACTATATACTGCTGACAGCATAATGTGCAACATATATAGCTTGATTGGAAAGCATGGGGCAGAACTTTAAAAAATGTACAGGATTCCGTTTAGAACTCCAAAGTTCAACAAATGCCCTATTTTAGGGTGAAAACAATTATAAATCTGATAATGATGCACAGCATCCATGAGTGATTTTTCCTTAATTTTGAAATAGTGTCATTAACTACGACATATATTGTAGGTTTACATTTCTAAAGAGAAATAACAGAATTGAATAGTTTTTTTTCCTATCACAAGTGATAACCAGTGTTTGATTTCTTCTATTTTTCTTCCAAGAAATATCAGTCTATCAACAGTTTTAAAATAAAATGTTTTCTGTAACAATAGAACTTTAAATAAAAATATGATTTTGATTCAGATACTTTTGAGAAGACATGGATACTTTTCCAAGATCTTCTGACAAAGTAATTATTAAAACAGAGACCAGATGAGGCCTTAAAAAGACAATATACTATATTTCAGACAAGATTGCACCTCAGTTTTTCAAATAATATAATTGCAACATTACTTCATTTCTTCTTTTAACATGCTGACAATTTCCAGCTAGCCCACATGTGAATGGTTTTTTTTTGTATTCTAGCTTAAAGAAATAAAAGTCAGTAATTTATTCAGCACATACTGTATATGTCTTTTCACCTCCAATTGACTAGATCATTAATAAGTTAAAAACAAAAACAAAAACCCTCTCTGACCATAATCATTATCCTCATGAGGGATAAATGATTCTTCAGAGTTTAAGTGTCGCTAGTTCTATTAAAAAATACACCATGGTATGATTTCTTAATGTGTTGCTACTTTCGCAATTGGACCCTATGCAGTTATGCCTTCAAACTCTTCCGTCTGTTCCACAAGGTGGTTCTGTGAGCTTTAGGACCTCTGATTGAAGACAAACTGATACAAAACCCCCAAATGGAGTTGTCTTCTGTTTAATCTGCCTCCCCCATCATATGTCAGGGGTCTGGTAGATCCGATGTATCCACTATGACTTTAATAAAAATAGTATCATCTTTAATATACGTTCCATTCTCTAGAACAGTTTGAGCCACAAAGACTGGGCAGCCGGACGCAATGTTCATTTCTCCAGTTGGCTTCTTGAAACTGCTGCTGTTGGGATCTGGCTTGAAAGCATCTCCTAAGTGGCGTCGAGACGGTCCCTGATCCATTAGCATTAGAGTCACTTTCTGCTTAAATGGCCAAGGAAGCAATGCATCATATTCTCCACGCATTATGACGAAAAACAGCGACAAGTGCGTCCCCTTTCCCATGCCATCTCCATTAAGGTAAACTCTGGCACACATCTTGTAGCCAAAGTATCCAGTATAAAAGGGTTGACTGTACAAGGACAGAGTCTTCCCCATGACTGCCTCTTGCTTCCGACGTTTATAATCTCGAATTTTCCAGATTAGTACTCCATTGTAACTGGCAGTTTCTAGAACTTGGAATCGGAGGTCCATGTCAGCCAGCCGAATATCATGAACACTCAGCATCTGATCGTGCCTGTTCAGCTGTGTCTCTAGCAGGCCTGTTAGAAAATGGAGAGGACTGGGGTAAGAGAAGAGTTTTTTTTCCTCAAGACTGTAAAAGTCTATCACCGATACTGCTATCATATATGCAAACATTTTCTTCCCCAAGAGCAAAACCATATTTAGTCACTTTCAAAACAATTTCCACAGCCAACAGTTTGCCAGCCAGAAACCAGGTTAATTGGGACTTTTACATCCATGGGTATTAATGATGCATGCAGTGAAACTCCAATCATCTAACAAATTTTGTTGGGTCAGTAAGCAATGTAGCTACAGAGGCTTCCATTTTTTGGAGGAAAGACCTCGTAGCATTATCTGTAGGTTATTACTGGCAGTGAAGGCCTTGGGGGGGGGGGGAGGTCACAGATCCTACATAATCCCTCTGAAATTCAGAAGCACCGATTACTCAAAATGTTCTTCTCATACACTACTTGACTGAGAAGTGTAGTGCCTTTCCCTTGTCTCAAGTTCATCGTAACAGAACAAAATTCAAGCTTAGCTCTGCATTATATAGTCAGTCACTTCAGAGGAAGGGCTATTTTTAATGTCTCCTTTCCCTTGCATGAGAAGGTTACTCATTCTCTCTGCACACTGGCAGAATTGACCAACACGAAATACTGAGAAGCAGATGCATTTGTAAGGTAGGTTTGTTTCATACACATCTGTTTAAATGTCAAGTTGCTCGCCCTTATCATTTAAAACCCTATGAATGGTCTATGCTATCTTCATAAACTCCAGGTTTTCACTTCATTCAACAAGTACGGCAATAACCTTGTTACTCAAGCACATCCCGCAGTATTCTTTGGGATACAAATATACGATGTAATAGACAGCAGAACAGGTGATTTCAAGTGGGTAACAGTAAAGCTGATCTATTCATGGGTGAGAACAGTAACAAAAGATGACTTGTCAATACAGATACAGCATTCAAAGAAGCTGCTGAAAGCTATTAGCTTTCAAAGATCAGCTGAAGAAGCATTTATAATGAACTAAAGTTATAATCAAGGCAAGGGTCAAGAAAAAATAAAAACCAAGAAACAAGCCTAAAAAACATAGCGGAAGCAATGCCACATCATTAACAAAGCAACTGCATAGTTTCCTATTCATGAATCAGAAGGATCAGCATTTTTGATGCACCACAGGAAAATGGCAATGGGAGTGGCATTCAAACAGTACCATTTCTCCTTTGACAACACGCTGAGTACTTCGGTCCCTTCTGCTTACACTTACTTGTATTTCGAGCTCCTTGCCCTGCAGTTTTGTCAACACTTTCCAGCTCAGTCACTCTGTTCTGGAGGGATTCTACACTGCTCTTCATGCTGTCAGCCTCCTCCCAGTTCTGTCGGAAGGGACGGATTTCCTTGTCCAGTTCTTTCAGTTTCTCTGCTTGACTGTCTATCACTCGCTTCATGAAACAGTAAGTTGGAGTTAAAAGAAAAAACTCAACATAACAAAAAGACGTAATTTATTCAAGATAAACAAGGATTACATATCCGTAAGAGGTATTTCCAATATAAAGAAGTTTCTCTATGGGTAAATACTGAAATAACACAAAAAGTCCTTAAAATTCAGAGGAATAGCCCAAGTATTTACAAAACACCTCAAGAGTCTTTAGTGCTGCATAAATATTAATATTAGAGCACTATTAGAATTGTCAACACAATCACTTAAAAACAAAATTGTTAGAGTGCTCTTGTCCAAAGATTTCTTTTTAAAAAGCCTTTTGATGCAAGTACAATATTCTGAATGCCTCCGTATCTGTATCATGGGCTGAAATTTGTTGGGCTTCATTTTAGAGCAGCAACATAGCATGGGCACAACAACTTACCACGGTGTGAATCAAGCGGCTATTAGCGTGCATGCTTTTATCATTGGGCAAAACCAACGTAACTTACCCCTCAGGAAAAACATCAGCACTCCTGCACTCCACACGGAGCAGGAGTATGAATATGTGCAGATACAGTGGCATCAGCAAGCTACAAGCTTCTATAAATCAGCTATCAATGCCTAAGTTATTTTGTGCCCATATCATTAGGAGCAAAAGCCCTAAAGCACATAAGCAGAACTAGCACTTCTGACCCCTTAAGCACCTTTGAAATTCCCACCCTCACTTCCTAAATTGAATAAACCACATGTCCTGAAGGTGCTTGCTAGTTAAATCTTTTTAAGAAAACAAAGGAAAAAAAAAAAGTTGATTTTGGAAAGCCATTAAAAGCCACAGTCAAGAAAAAACAGATACAGAAAGACTGTTTTTTTCCCAGAAAGAGGAATATTGCAAGCACCTCCGTATAATATAAAGGACAACATACTCCCCAGTCTACCTCATTTCTGGTGAGAGAAATACATAGTACTTTGTTGTCACAGCTAATTTAAACTAGCAGGAATTTTAGCCAGAACCCCATATTCAGATGTAAAGTTCAAATGATAATAGAAACATTTGAGACAAGAAACTACTTTTGCTACCACCTACAGTTAAAAGTCCAAGTCTAACTTTAGAGTTTATCATCATATAATGCCAACACATGTAAAAATGACTTTTCACTTCTTTAAGAACAAAGACAACAAAAAACAGTAGTGGCATTTGAGAACAAAACAAGAAAAAAAGTTATTTTGCATTTGCCTTCTGGTTAGCCATGTGGATTCAATGTTCCCCACTGATGGGGAAAAACCTTCTGCCTCATGCAAGCTTCATTTCCCTTTTTAGGCATTTGCTTTTTTTTTTTTTAATCATGTGGTTTCAGTTATACTGGAAGCCTGTAATGCTTAATTGAAGGCTGTCAATTTGACAAGCCAGTTAGCAAGATCATGTTGTAGGAGTGTTTTATTTTGTTATGTCCCCAAAACCATAAAGTAATCCAACATATTTCAAGATTAACTACTTATTTTTATGTTGGTGTTTTTAAAACAAACTTATATAAACTTAAATATATTGCAAGATTAGAACTTTGGTTTAAGATTAAGACAGATTTCCTTCACAATGGGCTATGGTTCCATTAAATAGATCAAGCAACTTTTCTGGACATACTAATCATCAGCTACTGACACAGCCACACCCTCTCGTTTAGACTGACAGTAATCAGAAAATAAAATAGAGAACAGCTGTTTGCTATACATACAAAAAGAAACACACCAAGGAATGGCCTGAACAAACACTGTGAGAGCAGAGCTACAGGACTCGGCCATTAGGTTTACTATGAACCAAGAAATAAGGTGTGAGTAAGTCTAACACTTTTCCAGTACTCACACAAAACATGAACTCTCCAAGGCAAGGACAATTAACATGCTTTTGTGTTTGTACAGTGGCTCACACAGATGTGCTCTCATTTCCTGTTGGGACCTCTTGGCACTAACACAGCATCACACAAAAATACATTTTTAGATGAATTGGGAGAGTGCCGAAGATGCAAATAGTTATTTTCCTTTTAGAAGAAAGCTTTCTCAAAGTTCTTACCAGGGACGAACTTCCCTCCATCAACCTGTCTGCAATGTTCTGCTTTCGTATGTACACCACCAATTTGGGGTTTTAGCTTCTTTTTAACAAATGTGTAGCATTTAACCTCCTGCACCTCCTCATGTGAATTCAAGATACAAAATCATCTGAAATAAACTTGTATTCCGTTTTTAAAAAAGCAGTGGGATCTCTGTTTTTTACCCTACAGGGAGTCAAGTCTCCCTCATGCTGGGAGATACTGATGTACTAAATCTGAATTTAATGCAGCTGTTGAGAATCTTACTCTCTCTAATTATGCCATTAGAAAGCACACAGATGTCTCATACTGTACTCATAAATTTTAAAGTAGACATCAATTTTCTGCATGAACTTTTTATTCCAGCAACTGACCTCTCCAGATCATTAATCTAGAGAGCCATATACCTGAAATACTACTCTTCTGGACGTTGATTTTTCATTTCAGGTTTTGGTTTGTATAAGTTATTTTCTGAATTTTAGCACTATTATTATTGAAAGAATTCAGCAAATTTCACGAGGAGCTGACAAAACTGTATTTGCAGTTTTCTCCCTTTCAGCTGTTCCTAGTGGACCCTTCCATTGCAACTGATAGAGCAAAACTGAGCAGCAAGAGAACACACCAGAAAGTGAACCGAAGGTACTACTTTACTGGGAAACAAATTATTTATCCTTCTTCTTGGAAGGAATGTATTTTTCACCAAAAAAAAAATTTACATTCATAAGATCATTGTCTTTTGTCTTACATATTTCATGTCCACATTCAGTTTAAGACTTAGCTTACTATGATTCTGTATGCTCATAAAGGAACTGGATACTGGATGTGAATGCTCCTTTCCAGAAGATACTAGTTGAACAAATACCACATATCCTCTCGGTAAAGCTTGTGGAACTGAGCTAGAAAAAGCAGCAATTCTTTCCCTAGACACTAGTATACAGAAAATTAATGTGAATCAGAACATCCTAAGGCCATGTATGAACCCATTTTAAGAACCCATTTATTGGCTCATTTCAGTGCCCATAAACCTTTGAAGCTTTTCCAGTAGTTGTGCCAAAATGCTTCACAGTGCAGATGATGCCAGTTGTGCTCAACAAAACAGTTCTTGCCATGCCACAGAAGATTAAATGACAATACTGAATTTCTACTGGCAGTTACTAGCATGCATAGGATGTGGGGGACTATGCACGTAACAATTCTCCAGACCTAAATTTGTTAGCTCTATTCTGGAGCTATCTGTGGCTCTGCTACAGTCATGGCTGCTCAATGCAATTCAGAATATTGTTCACACCAGGTAACCAATTCCTTCAGCTCCTAGCAGGCAACAGAAGGAGGCCAATCAAGTTGTTCAGGGAAGAGTAAATTGAGGTGAATTTCCAGGATGGCTTTAACAACCTGACTGAACCAGGAAGTTCCAGTAAGTGGAAGGAATCAGGCAGAAAACGCTGTAAAATGCAGCTTGGCTTAAAATAACTAAACTGAAATAACTGGCAAAAAAACAAGTAAAGAGGAGGAGGCAGGAAGAAAAAAAGCAAAAAAACCCCACACCCTCTCCAGTACCTATTACCCATCAAAAACACCTGTTGCAATCTGCCAAGTATATTTGTTTTGTTTTTCTAAACAAACTATTTGAAAATTGTTTTTTGTTAACACTCTTATGGCTTGGGGAAATCAAAGACAATGCAATCAGTCATCAAGACAATCAAGAAAAACTGTGCTATGTTTTCTACATTTCCCTTCTCATCACTGGTTATTGAGACAGCATGTGTAAGAACCCAGGCTTACAAATTAACTTACCTCCAGGCAGATTCAATCAGCAGTATCAATACCTACATGGATTAGCTTCTCAGTGTCAGAGCACAATACTGTAAGCATGCAGCCACATCCCAAACTATTATCAGACCCAGTAACAACAGCTAAGGCAGGCTAGACTGGTTACCATGTAGGCAGAACATGGCAAGAGTAAGTGCCATAAGGAGAAAAGTTGCTGTTGCTGAACTTACACTATAGTTTGGAGACTTAAATCTGTCCTGAGTATGAACTTCTCTAGTTCAATATAGGAAGTGAACAGTACTTGAAAAAGCTACTTTTATTTACATTCCTTTTAAATGGATGATAAAGCAGATATTTCATATTCTGGCAGCAGACATGCTAAAATAACGTGTAAACAATGTTTTCACAATAGCTTGCTAAGCTCCTGAAGTTCCCCTACTTGTGGGGGACATATTACACATGCTAACAAATTCCCAGCATCCACATTCCAAGTTAGGTCTGAACACAAAGTATTTCAGCTTGGGCTAAGCACCATGCTACTGTACCCAGAGGGCTTCTACTTTGACAATGGTTTGTGGCCAGGTGATTCACACCTCAGAATAAGAAACTCAGACCTACTGGCAAAGGAATATATAGATGTATTTCTCTCAGAAGGCTCAAAGGACAAGAGAAAGAGGGATTTTTTTTTAAGTATTCAAATACATTGTACTATCTTTGGATTAATTCTATCCCTGACTGATCTCACTCATTATTAATACTTTTTAAAAAAACAGCAAGTAGAAAAGAAATATACATTAAGTTTATGGCAGTTTTAAGAGCTAAGCTTTTCCTGAAGTTTGACAGTAGTTCCTCAAGCAAATATTTTTCACAGAGAGTAAAAAATAATTATGATTGTTCTTCAGGTTATATTTTTAACTTGGTTTTTAATCATTTTCCTTTTTAAAATGGGGCTTTCTGTTTTAACATAGGCTTGTCAACTGTGATGTTCTAGTGAAGTTTCTTACTCCAACAAACACAACAAGCCAGCTGCTGACCAGAGGAAAAAAAATTATAATACCTTTAAAATAAGGGAAACTCTCCCCCCCCCCTTTTAAGTTAGAAAACCTCACTTCACAAGTGTAAAGGTACAGTACAGAAGCTACTACCATGTCTGCTTTAATGGGGATATTCTAAATTTCTTACCTGTAAATGAAGTATTTTAGATTCATTATTCCGCAGCATTTCCTTCTGTCTTTCAATTTCTATTTCAAAGCTACAAATTTGATTATGTAAAGTTTGTATACTCTTGTTCTTTTCCAAACTTTCATTCTGGAGCAAGGCCACCTGGAAAAAATTCTACAATTACTCCTGCCAGAGTTTATTAAGAATACCTGTAACTTCATTATTTTTAAACTGTCTTGCATACATTAAAGGGAGAAAGATTTTACTAGATCTCCTCTATGTCTTGCCGGAAAGTAAATATAAAAAACAAATCAAAACCAACATAACCTTCCAGTAGCTACTTTTCCACTTCTAAAGAGTGGTACTGGTACAACTTTGGCTAATAAAAGTACAGATGGGATACACAAACAGCAATAGAACTTGTGTCTAAGCATAATCTTTCCTTTAGTTTGTAAATTTAATGGCTTGCTTTCCCAGTTTCCACTAACCAGGTAGTGGAACACTGACTACCTTGTTAGTGCAACAACCACCATTGACTTGATAGTGGCTAGGAGCTGGAAGAAACAACCTGAGGCCTCACAGACAGGGGTACCAAAGAAAAGTTGTACAGATGAAAAGCTAGTTAGGAAAGGGAAACATTAATCTTATTCCACGTATTCCAATCTATTCTGATTATAGCAAATTTAAGTTAAAATGGCATCTGAATAGGATTGGCTTGGCTTCACGGAATGTGATGGTGATGAAGACTCCTTTGATGAACAAATATAGAAGGGATCCATGTATCTGAAGGAAAATCCAATGGTGTCTACTAGCAAAAAAAAGGAATAAAGAGCTACAGAGACAGACTGATGATTATATTCTCTCTGTATTGAAATTTTATGAATTCATTCATTAGTGACTCATTCTGATTTTAAAACATGAGCCTTGTTACAAGAATCATATATTATATCTCCTTGGAGATGGAAGTAATACAGTAAATATTCTCTGTTACTGCAGGTACACACTATTTTGTGTTCTGTTCATTAATGTGGTTTGGAGAAGGGTGGTGATAGGGTGCCTTTTTTTTCCCCCTAATCTCATTTTCCCTAGGTAAGATTATTCAACAACAAAAACACAGAAAACAAACCACCAACCCAAATTAACATTTGGACATGGACATTTAGGTGGACAGTTGAACAAGATGATCTTAGAGGCCTTTTCCAACCTTAATGATTCTATGCCCCAACTAATTCCACAATTAGATTTTAAATGTGGATTAGAAGCAGCACTGCTTTTGACCTGCCAAATTCTTTTGATAAATATTCCACATGAAGACCAATTACCTAGATGCTTCATGTTCCCCCCAAAACCTAACCCCCGCCTCAACAAATACACTGGAGTTTGGGGTCACACCATTTTAACCTCTGATGTGGATACCACTGTAGAATTCCACTACCATAACTGCTCTCTAATCAGACACAGCTGAATTACTTAAGCATCACTGTGTTCCCAGACTCAGGAAGCTAGCCTGTTTAAAAAGGTAAATAACTTTCATCTCTATGCAAGCCTAAACTGCACAAAAAAGGACTGCCAGAGTCCAAAGGCATTCAGCATGTTCATTGAATGCGGACCCAAAAATATATAGAGATCATACTTCATATTATAGGTTGGTATCTACCTTTCCATATAGCATAGCATGTGTGTATAGAAACTCTTAAAATAGTTCCACCTTTTATATATGGAACACTAGCATGAGAGGGTTGGTCAGCAGTAATGAGACAAAGCTGATTTCACCAGTGCAGAGAGAAGCAATCCTGAGGCTATGGGAACACACGCCTAGGTGTCAGAAAATTTTCAAGAACAAGTGCAGATTTAAACTAGCTCCCCTGCCTCCCACTTATTTCAGATCTGCTGGGGTAGCCATTTTTACGTCCTCCTTTTCCTTAATGAATCAGAGTTCTTCAGTTAATTGTGATCTTTACATTCCCTCTCACTTTTTCCTGCCCAGGCCTCCCAGTCGTAAGGCAGTAACACAGTGTCACTAGCATTACATTTCCATTTCTGTTCAAGCTATAATACGTGGGTTTACCTTGTACCAAGATTTTCCACGCAGTTTTACAGATCATAAGAGAAACAGAATTATGTCCTGCAGTCCTTAATCATAAAGAGCTGTCGATGCTAACTTAGTAACTGTACTTAGGTGGCAATTTGTGAATAAGAAATCTTTAAACACTAAATACAGTTTCATAATTACATTTGGCATAAGTCTTTGGAACTTAGGTTAATTAAATGAAAAACAGGGTAAAGGAAACAGGGCATCCATTTACAAACTGCCTCAACCATCAGCTTCCTTTACTTTTTGGTCATATTTGAAAAACTGCTAGGATAAAGTGTTCTTACTTGGCAGTTTTCCAAATAAAGATATTCTTACAGCTATTGATTAGTAAAAAAAAGAATGGAGGAAATTCTCATGCCACAAAGAATGGGTTTAGAACAGACAAGTCCCATATTTAAGTCACACATTCAAAATAAACTGTTTCTACCAGATTTCTTTAAGAATGGGACAAAGCCACAAAATCATGTTCAAATCATTACTTCCAACACCATAAAACCTATAGGAGTTCAGTCTGCAAGTCTGTCCCATAACAGAGCAAATAGAACACTGAATTTTTATTCATCCCACAAAGTTGTGATTCAAGATTTTTAATCTGACCTCCTTTTAACTACTTTTTGCTAATAACACCATTGAAATACCTGTCATAACTCAGCACAACCTTTGCAGCTATGAAGGCTTTCAGCTTGCATACTCCACATCTCTGTTAAAGAACACGGGGACTGGGAGAAGGCAACATCTCCTATCCAACCCCCAGTGAGTATCCCTAATCTTTACCCTCCAGAAACCAGTGACAAGACTTCCACTGACTTCAGTGGGGCCATGATTTCTGATATTCATCAGCCAAGTTAACTTTGCACTGTCCGTCTTCAGTGCAGAGTGTTTTTTTTTTTTTTCTCAAAGCGAACAACAAGGAAGTTACAAGTTTTATTACCCTTCTCTAGAATAAAGTCACTAACATATGATATGTGGTTAGCTATTCTGGTAACTTGGCACTGTCTTGGGATTTCCAGTGATTCAACTCTTTATTATGAATAGGAAGAAGCCTACAAAGCAGGAAGTGAAAAAGAAAAAAGGACAAATAAAAAAAAAGGACAAACAATGATAAGCAGTTACGTCCTAAATGGAAGTTAAAAGAACTACCAACACATTAAAAAACATAGTAAAGCGTATATTCTCTTAGCTCTAAAGGAGACAGACAGAACTGCTGAGCATTTTGGAAATGCTGAAGTACCTCTCAGGACACTGACAAAAGGCAGAAAGTGATCTATTCTGGAAGTCACAGGGAACACTTTTCTTCCCCAGTGATGCAAAATATATTGCATAGCTTTAATCAGGCTAACGAAAAACAAAGGATATGAACTAGTATCTGTTAAAACCAAAAATGCACAGTTCCTACGTTAACAAAGATTCAAGTGCAAAAGCAAACTTAAGTATTGCTATTGACCAACAAACTAAAATTTACACACTTATTAAAAATTGTACATAAAAAATAAACACTGCGCTAGACCTCTCCCAGGCTCAACGGGTTCCATTATAGGGCTTCAGGTTCAAAAAAATGCAATCCATGGACTAATGTGCTAGGGACAAAACTGTGTTTTTGCTGTTCCTGTTAACTTCTGCTTTAAAACTGCATTTCCTGTGGCTGCAGGACCTTGCTGGAAACCCATGCATGACAGAGCACTGTTCTAGACCAGCAGCAGAAAGCGCTTTCTCAAGCTTGCTAAACCATTGCTAGCAGTCTGCTGGGAGATGACAGAAGTCACAAGCCACACATATCCAAGTGCCACAGAGCTTACGCTGGGATCGCTACTCTCATTTAACTCACTCTAGAAAAATCTGAAGGGGTTCCTGATTCTTCTGCCTGCATTTCTAGAACAGTTCTAATAGTTCTGGGGACCCCACTACTACCAAAATAAGCAGCAGTATTATTTTAATGGTTATGTAGAACTGTACGAACAGTAACACCTTTTCCAAGATGCAAAAAAGCAGCAACTTGTTCTGAAATTTTGCATTTTAAAATCAAAAGCTTAACTATCTGCTCTCCAAATAAAAATTAAGTCATTTAAACTATTCACAAGATCATGGCTGTTCTTCGTGTGATTTCCAGAGTCTCCCAGATCCCAAACGTTCTAAAAAGCTAGGAAACTCAAGGATGCAATACAACAAAGAACTTCACTCTGGTCCAACACTAAAGCAGAAGTCATCGTGCCCAAGAGTTACAGGATGTTTAATATAATTACCCTTTGCAGGTCATTAAGTTTGGAGAGGAAGAACAAAAAAAACAAACTAGTTTATTACATGCTATTTCTAATAACATTACCCCTTGAAAAATATTGAGGTAGCAAAAAATAAAGCTCATAGTACTGCCATAGCTTTCAGAACCCTCTTTTTTGTAAGAAGGCAGCTCAGAGAGGATATCTAATATCGGATATTATATTAAATATTAATGTAGTTTATCTAAGTGAACGGAGTGTTTTAACTAATAAGCTACCAGTGAGGAAGATTGTACATGGAGTTGCGAAGCCAAGTTTCTTATAGCATTCTGTTATAATAAAGGCACAGTTACACTATGTGGCTTGAATGCTTTTGGAGCCTACTAGTGCTTTAGCTGTACTGTTGAACAGCTGTTAAACAGAAAAAAGTGCTTCTTCCAGTACTTTTAGGTGATTTAAAGAAATCAATGAAAATTAGAAGTGAGTAGAAGATATACCTTATTTTCTAGAGCATTGCTCCACTCTTTCAATAAGTTAACATGCTGCACTGCTGAGCTGGCTTCGTGTGCTTTAATTTGTTGGTTTGTTCCCTGTGACAACAAAGAATTTATACATTTTAGCCAATTCCACTTCTTTTAAACCTACAAAGAAAGAGTATATCAAGACATCGAACCAACACTATGTATTTTGGTTCACGGATGCATGTTGCAGAACTGTAGAGAGAAGGGAAATCTACTTGAGAATTTACAAAAGTCAGGAAAACATTTAATATAGCAAGTGTTTTATACAACTGCCATATATCTCCATCCAATAAACTCTAAACGTCAGAGACAATAAAGGCGAGCAAGATTTACAAAATGAATTGTATTTCATAGTCTTCTGCGTAGCTTTACACTAAATAAAGCATAATAAAACTCTTGAGGCATACATAACCTAAAGTGTCCAATTCCCCAAAGCGTAATTTAAATTTGTGTTGTATTTCATAAGCAGCTTCAAAAGCACTAAATTTACCCTCAGTTGAGTATTAAAGACAGATATTTAAGACAAATTCATCACTGGAAACTGCCAGCTTTATAAACTACTTTGAGCGATATTCCAATGACTGGTTTGTCATCCTAAGATGTTATCATGATAGCTCTATGATATTCAAATACGCTGCCTCTGCACAAGCTATAAATGCTGTTACAAATAATCACTATATAGAAAGTTTACAGAACACACATAGATCGTATACAGAGTACATAAGATGCGGACCATCCACGCTGTTCGTATTGTGTTGCATTACACCTACGTCAGTAAGTGTTTTGCAATGCAGAGTGTATTAGCATCGATGGCAGATAAGCTCCAAAGAAACTGAAGATGTTTCGATGATCCTCAAAGTATGTACTCTATATAAAGTATTAAAAATATATATGTGGATATATGTACATATATGCACACATATACATACATAAAATGAATGGCAATACGTACGACATAACAGTGGGCAGGATTATAGCACTGATCAATTCTACAACTAAGAGCATTACTGCTTACACTTAAAATGATGAATGCTCATTATTTAAAAAACTGGAAATACCTGCTGGAAGTAGTTTATTGAGAAACGTTGCTACTTACAGTTTTTGTCTCTCTAAGCTATCATGGACTAACAAACGAATGATGCTATCTGATAAACTCAATTTTTTCCTGTCAGCAGTTTCTAAAATTTCCGGAATAATCCTTTCATTATATAAGCATACAAAATTGCTAAGATACATGGTATAGGGAGCAGAACATTACAAGTGATTGGAATACTACTACTGAATCCAGTGTTGGATTTTATCAGCATCAAGGGAGCGCTAAGATTAAAATCTAGAATGTTTTTTTAAATAGATTTCAGCTATACTTTGTTTATACACCTATGTGCACATAGACATATGAATGCACATAATACATGTTTTAAATGGGCTCATCTATGTCTAAACTTAAAAAAATGCTAAGACAAACAAATGAAAGAAAATATAAACATACCTAGGTATAAATACTTTCACAAAAACAAGTGAAGTTACTGGTTTATTTTCTGAAGAACAGAAGTGACATTACTCTTATTCTAACTTACTAAGTTCTTCAAATGTGTCAGCCTCCCTGTTTCAATGAAGATGTACCTAACAACTGAACTCTCAAAACATTAAAGGAATGTATGGGTTTTATATCATTTACTTTTAAAATAGAAAAAAAAAACAATCATCTGATGCTTAATCATTTGGTGCAACTGGATGACTTTTTCTTAACCAAGACTAGAGAAGTCCAGAACTTTCACATCAAAGAGTTAAGTTCTACTTGCAGACTTTCATCAATTGGGAAGTATAATTGTTATATACTGACCTGAAAAGTGCAGCCATAACGCTTAAAACTACAGGTACTTGGGGCATTAATACATTCTGACAAATGTGCATTCAACTGCAATAGGAAAAAAATGTGAGTTTTGGCAAAAGACGTTTGCATGATAATGCTCAGAACATAAAGGGCACAGGTTATCAGATCTGTAGTGTGCCATTTGCAGAACATACAATACACGTGTGTATATTTTCTCCAGTCTGAACTAAAGTGCAAATACTTTATATACACATGTAAACCACACGCACATGCCAATACATTATACAGTGTGATACACTTAATATACAGTGAAACTTCTACTAAAGACTATTTCAATAAGCAACCCAATTAAAAAAGCAAACAAGGACAGTCTACAATTATTCGTATTATTTCATTTGACTTTAATGAATGACTAATCTTTGCTTCCCAAGTGATTTTTACTGGTGTTCTGGTTAAGTCTTAAGATCAGTTTCACTGTAGCAAAGTACATCTTTTCTAACTCTAATTGCACAAGGAACCAATTTTTCAAAACATAACATGCAATTCTCAGTGCCAAAATTAATGGTTATATTACACAAAAAAGACTAAACAAGTACTGCATGAAACAGACAGTTTTATAATAGGTACAGTTAAGTAACTTTTTAAAATGCAGTACAGTACACAGGACTAAACCTGATTAGTAAAATGCCTGCATTTTTCACAGATTGAGATTTATTCCAGTATTTTGGACTATTGTGGACACAGATCACTTTTCATTTCAAAATAAATCAATTCACAGAAGCATATGCATATATACAGACAACAGCCATTGCAGCACAGAGGGCAGCAGCTGGATGCAAACTGCCTAAAAGTTGGAGCAAAGAGCCATTTTTGTAAAGGATAGAGCAACAAACACCCTCTCTTCAAAAAGAGGATCTTCAATTTGTATTTCCCACAAAGCAGACAGGAGCTAGAGTCTAGCTCCTCAGCTGGTACCACTCTTTTGGCTTTCAAGATCTCATGTGAAAATCCCACACAGTAAGTCCCATATGACTCAGCTCATCCACCTCCAAGGAAAGAGGGGGTGAACCAATTCTGCTTTGAACCTGTAGCTCTGGAATGGACAGGACAAGCTTTACAATCTGATACCGAGATGCAGTCAGTCACTCATCTCTGATATGCACCTATTACGTTTCACTATGTGTAGAAATTCATACTGTAGTTTCAGAAGAAACACGGTTCGGAAAAAAAGACCAAATAAGAATGAGACGTGGTATAACAGGCTTACTAGAATGCCACATTTTCAACTTCTCCAAACTAGAAGTCTGCCAAAGAGTTATGAATTAAACATGAAAAATTGCCATTTCTTCTACAGTTAGTCACTTTTTGTACACTACAGAATTTTCTCAAACTGTTAGGCAGGCATTTTTCCATTTTCTGCATTAGAATTGTTGTCCCTAACCATGCAGCTAAGTTATATATACATATATATACACACTGACGGGATCAGAAAAAAATTAAGCAACATGTAACAACAGATGATGCAGGGCAAAATTCAAGTTCTAATTCTACCAATGGTTTCAGAACTCATTTCTGGCTATATGTGCAATGAAGTGATAAAGCTTGGGTTGATGTCATGCAAATTAGTGGGACAATTCCCTTTAGCAGTAAGATACACCTCTTCACAAAATAACTGCTCAAGATTTATCTATGCATGAGTGCTCCAGAACCAGGGTCTAAACTCAGAAGTGTTTAATTCAGAAACTCGGTGACAGAATTGACCCAGGATATATACTTTCTCTTTTCTTAGCAGTTTAATTTCTGTTAATCTAACGTACATGTTAGATTCCATTATCCTAAGGGAAAATACTGCCCATGTTTGGGAGGTGCCTTATGCACCTTGGGTACTGGGATATATGATTAATAATTTACAAGTGTAATTGAAAAAAAATCCAACCGAGGAAGTATAAGTAGAAAGAGATAAACTGACATCCTCAGATCAGAAACTTGGCTTTCTTTAAATGAGGTTTACAGAGTGCTGAAGACTTAAATAAGCTCTTCCCCATCCTCAGGAAGTTCTATTTGAGGAAAAAAAATAATGCACATCAACTGACAGAAGCTACCTATACCTGCTTATTTATAAGACCACAGTTCTGTTCGAAGAAGACACTTCGTGTGTTTGGGATTTTGTTTGCTTGCTTTAATCTGGTCTATATTATCACTGTAAGTCTCTATGCATTAAGAGAAATTTTTTTGCATTGTTGCACCTAGCTGTAGACATGTTGTATTCGTGTTACCCTGTATGTCATGCTAATTCTCCAAGCATTTATTTTTTCCCCCAAATTTAATAACCTTAATTTGCATTTTTCCATAGAATGATTCTGCTTTCTAGCAATTCACTTATATTTTTCTAGTCTTTATTAACTCTTGTCAATGTGTACTAAAGTTTCATTCACTCATTCTATTTTAACACAAACAATCACTACCCTGAGATGCTGCTCTATTGTGCTCAACAAATGCTTTAGACTAGGGTAGGGTGGAGGGGGAGATGCTGTTAAAAAGAAAGCAGGAGAGACATGCGCTAATCTTGGGCAAGCCAAGTGTAATACAGACACAAAACTAAGAAATTATTTTTAAGTAGTTTTTCAATAAATCATTAAAGATACTTGAGTGTTATCACACTTAACTGCGTGGTAGAAAAAGCTTTTCTTTAGATCTCACATTTTAATAAAGAAAATGGCTTCTGGCAAAATTCTTGCGAGATCTTACTAAAAAGATATTTGATTTTCCAGCACAACACTGGGCAAGACTTCTTACCTCACTCCTCATGAGTGTCTTAACACTACATTTATGAGGACATGAAACCATGACACATGGGCAGTCTGTATCTTCATGTTTCTACAGAGGAAAAAGCAAACAAACCACAAATCAGCTTGTACTCTGAAGTTAATGAGCACTTACCTGCAAACAAAAGCACCCTTACAATAATTAAAAGTACACTTTTTTTCCCCAACATTAATCCTAATTGTGCAGAGTTACAAAACTGCAAAACATCCTTTTATGCTTCTGATAGATTCTAAACCAAAAACAGAGATTTTCTTTTTTTTTTTTTTTTTCTCATTAGAGTAAGTCTACTTGCTTAGTATTTTGTTTTTACTCAGGAGCAATCAAACAATAATAAAAATCAAGTTTTCTCCCCCAAGAATTACTCACAAAAAGTCAAGCACCTTTAAGAGTGAATAGAACCAGTGCAGGTGTTTTTTTTTTTTTTTTTTTTTTTTAAGAATATACAGTGCATGGAAAAGCTCTCCAGCAATATGCATTGCACAATCTCAGATAAGTCTTCCTTCCTATATAAGGATATTTCCCTTACGATGGTTTTCTAACTTTTATTCCCAAGCATCTGATACTGAGTCTCATTGCTATACATCCAAAGTTCAAAAGAGATGAAATTTATCACACTGCTAGGCAGGCATTTTGATCTGAACCTAGCTGATGACAGATACCTTAGTATAGCTGTCAAACCAAAACACCATAGAAAGGGAAGAAGATCAGGCCCAGTCTAACTGAATTTGCATTTCTTCTCAGTTTTTCTCAGCAAAATGAAAAATCTGGAAAAAAAGTTTTCATTTTGTGTCAAGGAAAGGTCCCATTCAACTTGAAACAAACTGTTTCATTACTGGTACTTAAGAAAAGCAAAGGAAACAAAGGTTTAGATTTATAAGCCCACTAGAAAAGTAAGATGATGTAGCATGCCATTTTTGCCCAGCATAGATACCTATCTTTGAAACAAAACCAAGACAAGGGAGATGCAAACTCTGAGATGTGAAAGGCCTTGGTTCAGAACTCAGTCATAAATCTGTGAGCAGAGAACATATGTCCTCCGTTTTAAAAGCAGATCGGGCATGCTGTTCTGCATGGAGCAAGTCCATCCTGTGATCCCTCCGACTTGCACTACCTCACTTGGTGTAGCGCACACAGACAGAAAGCAAGAAAGGCTAGGTTGCTCCTTAGCCAGACAGCTGGGACAGCCTCCCGAAACGTGGCAGGAGCTAGGTTCAGGCCTACCCCAGCAGGACATGGCTACCCAAACAGGCTCAGTGCTAGCACAGACTGAAAACATCTCTCCCCAAAGTAACCTCTGTCACAGTGACTGCAGTATTCTGATAAAGAACAGCTATAGGACCGTATCTTCTGACAGACTTAAAAACTGGACCTGGACCCCACTCATGCTGAACACACACATCACTGTGTTGAAGAGACATCACACTACCATGCAGCTCTGGGAGCCTACTGTCCTACAAACTTCTCCAATTGTTGGACAAATACAAAATTAATATATATATACACACACACACACTCCCTTCTACCATCCTTTCCCTAATTTTAGCTCTCTTTAACCTACCTAAGCTATCTAACAAAGGCCATGAAATAAATGCTGAAAGTTCCCTCACAGCTGATAACAAAAAGGCCCCGTGCAACTCACTGACAGCCCTCTCTCCAGCTCCTCTCCCAAGGCCCACCCAGTGAAACCAGTGACCTCAGGATACACCAGACTGATCTCATTCCCGTGGCAGAACCTCTTCCCACCAACCAGCTACATTCACATGCTGCCAAGCACACAAAACCTAAAACCAAGGCAGCACACCACTTGGGTAGCACCACGATGGGGAGCATCGAGCACAGGTGAGGGAAGGCAGGATATTAACACTGCCCTCTAGAGAAGCCGAGGCCACATTAGGGACACATCTAGCTCCAAGAGCAGCAACAAGGGAGCAAGGTCTCATGTCTACCCCAGCGGCTGTCCCAGCCAGCTCAGCTCTATTTCCAACTGCTGGCTGAAGTTCAGATTGCCTTGGCAGGGACAAGGAGATAGCAAAGAGCCTAGGCACCAAGTAATGCTGTCCTTCCAGATTTGTATCTTCATACTACCCAATTATCAATTTTATGGGACAAACATTCAACTAACTTTGTGGATTATCCATCAAAAAGATATAGTAATTCAGAAGGATTTCAGGTTACCAATTTGTTTTAAATTACAGTATGGAGGAGGTAGATTTGTGACAAGAAAAACTTTTCTTTCCTTTGAACCATATACAAAAAGTTAACTCACCTAGCAACAGTGCAGACAAGACAAATGTAATCTAAAAAAGTGAACTAACTTTGTTAACTAGAGAGTCTGCCTTCAACAACGGGGATTTCCTACCCCCCAAGATCATGGGATTCTATGAAGACACGAACCATATGTACTCCGGTAAAATTATTTTTGTTTCCATTTGCATACCTTTTTTCTCAGTACGCTCCTTCTATCTCCATTTTCAGTTCAAGTCACTGAGAGCTGCTTCAGTCATTATTACGTTAAAAAAAATTAGGCTACAGAAGCTAGAGATGAACTCAGCCTCTGGGTGACAGAACTCTAATAAGTCAAAAGGAGCCTTTCGTTCAAATGTTCAGTCTCACTGAGCTTCTAATTCTCCTCATTACCAAAGTACAATGAGGTAATACAATCAGGCCATTAAAAAACAACAGCAGCAGCATTTCTATAATCATTGAATTTTTTGAAACCTAGGCAAATCTGGAGAAGATTTTGGAGGAGAAGAACAATTACTTTATTTACAACTACTCTTTTCTGTACTTCAGTGTAACATGTCATTCTTGTTTCCAACATGAATACATAAAAGGTGAATCATTGAATTAAAATCCGGTAGAAAAACTTGTCTCTCAGCTTCTGAATATCTTGAAAGCTACCACTTGTTCAAAGATTTCATTAGCATTAAATCCACCAATATCTGATAAAAGATTTCTGAAACTAAAACAGTTTTATGTTTCTCAAAAGGTAAGGATGATTTTAGACTCAAAAATTTAACAGGGATAACTGCACTGCCCCAGTAAAAATCAATTGTCTACGAGGAACCCACGAGCATGTTGGTTAGATATGGAAAACCAGCTGCATAACAAGACATATCTAATGCTCACTGACTTTGTCCATTAAGAATGGACACATTTTTTAGTGTCATTCTTTGTCTATTAACAATTCCCAACCTAAAGAAAATTCTGGAAGAATACCAGCCATGATCTAACTAAACACACTTTCACATTTGCATGTGCAAGAATAAAAAAGGTATATACAATATTCTTTGCCTAGTTTTTTACATCTCAGTCTTCTGAAAGACAGCAGCATATTTTCTGTTTTGAGTTACTAAGTCTGAGAGGACAATACCATATTGGCAGCTGAACATAACATGAAGAGTTATTTCTCCATATTAACATATGGAAACTTGAAACAAGAAAATACCGCACCTGCAACATAATCATTGGGACTTGGCTTTTACAGTATTTACAAGTTGTCTCCCGGTATTTACAGGTCTTCTCTACATGGTCTGGCAAATCTTTTCTTAGTATTTTTTCTTTGCAATCAGCACGAGGACATGCAAGTTCTTCAAACTGACAATCAGTTTTCAAATGCATCTGAAAGATAAAAAAAAAGTCAAGCCAACTAAGTCTTGTGCATTTCTTCTCTCCTTTGAAGACTTCCCATGTTAAATAACTTCAGAACCAAAGTAACCTTAGGACCAAAGTAAGTAGTTACCTTGTGCACTAGTGTGCAAGAGCAAATAGCAACAAGTCTACTCAGGAATAGATTACTGACTTTATGGTGTTTACCTAGAGAACAGATTCCACTGTATTAAAGATATACATGAGCAACTTTCATACTGGAAGCACATGCAATTTCACACAGGCTATTTTAACAAAAGGTAAGAATTCTTTTTCAGTGTATGTTATCCCACAGACATATGTGCTGCTTCAAGGTTTTAGGGTTTAAGTACTTTATCTGGTTCACTCACAGCAAATTTAAGTACCCACATAGCTTGCTGCAGACTTCTTTATAATCATTCCTTCTAATTCCTTAAATTGCTAGATTACTGTTACGCCTTTGTGAAACAAAGTTGCAAGTTCTGTATTAGTCTGGTGAAGCCAAGTTACACAACTCCATGCATAAACCACCACTTAAGTCAGAGGATTAGCATTGGTAATAAAAAATAAAAGAAATAAACACACCAAAAACAAATCACATTTTTAAAGTATACATTAGGATTTTCCCCCCCTTTTTTTAGTTCTCCCTCTAGTTCCTGTTTGTTTTGCACTTTTACATTGAGCTTTAGTGTCATACAACCACATTATTTTTTTTACCACAATCCCTCATAGCATATCAAAAAGATGAATTCCAAATAATCCAACTCTGTTCCAGCTTTATAAATAAGCAGATTAATCACCAGTGTGAGCAAGACACTGGCCAATGTTTTCATTTGCAAGATTTCTTCTCATTCTTTAACTCAAAAGAAAGCTTATGACTACGTTTGATTACTTACCAGTAATTGACCCAGAGACAGTTGTTCTTTGCAGCCCTTGTTTTCATTTCTGCAGTATATCTGAAGGGCAAGAAGTTCTCTCCTGCAACAATTATCTTTAAACACCTGAAGGGAAGAAATAAAATAACATCAAAGGCCACTTCATCTTCGAAACTTTAAACCCTTCAAGAATATGCAAGTTCAAGGAAAGAAGTCATGCAATTCAGCTACAGCAACGTCATTTAATTTTAACCTTATGTGCCAAAAATAAAATGCTACCATTCAATTTTTCTTAATGTGCACATCATAGATTTCTCCACTGTGAAGCAGACCAGTAACAGAAGATATTTGGACAGATGCTCTACTATTATTCCACCTGTACTATAAATACCGTAAAGGGGAAAGGTAAAAGAAGATTATGATTTTTGCTATTTGTTTGCCTATATTAGGTGTAAGCTAGAACTCCTCATGTTATTTGGGAAGCTAGTGTATTAGATACAATATCATAGGACCAAAAAAAAAGGAGTTGAAACAGTGGTTTAAAGAGAGGATTTCAAGGAAGGCAGTCACACAGTGACCAGCCTGGTTTGTTTGAACACCTATTTACACTTCTCTGATAATACATACTTACAGAAATTCTAAGGTCTTAGTTCAGAGGAGGTTTACTATTTCACTGATAAGAAGGCTTTAACCATCTCTCCATTTTGATGTTTGTAAGCCTTTCCTGAATTTTTGTCTATAATAAAACTGCAGGAAGTTAGAAATAGAGCTAAGGAAGTTAGACTTTGTACCTTTAACACATGATACCCCATTAAAAAAGATCTGTTTCAGAGACAATGTAGTGACACTACCAAGAAGCCCTATCGCTAGGGGCAGAAAGTGGGAAAGAAGACTGAACGCCGTTATGGCTGTTCTTATGTGCAAACTGAATAGATAGAAACTTCTAGTTACTTGAAGTTGCATCCACGGCCATTTAGAAATACCAAAGACCAAGTCCAACTACGATTACTTTACTGATAAATGGGGTTTTGTGAAACGTATCCCTACAGCTTACGCAGTAACTATGGAACTGTTCGGCATGCCAGCATTTAATAACAACTATAGCACTGTCCACAGTGTCTATGGATCTACCCCCAGTATCAGTAAAGAAGAAAAAATACTGCAACCAGTCTGACACAGGTCTCTGATTTTTATTTAGTTTTCAGATGCACATGTGAAGTTTAATGAATCAACAAATCTCATTTAAATAACCAATTTTCAGCACTGCAGGTGCTGTTAAATACCCCACCCCCTTAAGTAATACACCATGCTACTAGGCACAGCTTTGCCAACTGAAGCTAAGATGATTCTTGAAGTTTTGCCAAGACTGTCTAAAAGCTCTTCAATGATTTTGGACACCAGCATTCTGTGGGAAGAGACAGGTTTCCAGTTTCATGAAAATCACCATCTGACTTGCACACTTAGTTTAACAAAATTAAACTAAGTTGCCCTTCATGTCTTCCTCCTATTTTAAAAGATATTTGAACTTTCATCATAAATGTACATATACATGTGTATTGGGAGCTAGAAAGCCAGAGCTTAAATGATGAATAAAGTAGACATCATGATTACTGGTTTGAGCTCCTCGAAAGCCCATCCATGTCAAAACTGAATTAAGCACTTTTCAGAGAACTACTCTGTGTTAAGACAAGAAGAGATTGATGTACCCACTAGCATGTTCTTGAAAATGCTTACTATTAAAAGCATTTGTTCAGGCAGTAAAGACTATTGACACAAAGAATTTACTAAACACTTTGGAAAAGTCTAATCTAAAAAATGCATAAAGTCAAAAAGAATATTCCCTACCCACAACCCTTCAGAGGCAACAAAGTTTTCTTGTGAAATACTATGGAGAGATTATCAGCGAAGTAACTTATCCAAATAAAATTCTCCGATTCTATTACACTTAACTCCACATTGTTTTATTTCCAGTGTGGTTCACAGAATACCATCATGTAAAACAGAATTAGTCAACAAGCAGACATGATCTACAGCCAAATCAGGAGTAAGGTTTGCTTAGACCTGTCACAGCCTCTGCATACCTACAGTAGATGCAATATTTGTTACCATTATCCCAGCTGATGAGAACTGCAGTATGTTGCTGCAGCTTCCAGCTATGGAAACAAGATCCAACACCTGGACAGACCATTAGGGATGAGGTCAGCACAGTTTTCTGTCACATAGTTAACAGCAAAAATAAGCTGTCTTCCTAGATCAAATACATAGCTTAGATTCTAGAACAAAACTATGTTCTGCAGATAGCTTATTAGGCTTATGAAATAATTGCCACAAAGCACTTAACACATCTTGTGTATGCTACACAATTCAGTACTTTGAATAAGAAATAATTTTAACAATACCTTGTCTTTCACTATGCTTTCTTGACAGGCTGTACACTTGGGACTCGAAGAACTGCAGAGAAAAAGAAAAAAGCTGTATTCTAACTCAACTGAATTTTACAGTATAAGAACATCAGATTAATATGCATTTTACTTAGTTAAGACTGTTCAATGCTTTTTTAACTGTTAAAAGTGAATACAGTTTATTAATAATGAGATAGCGATGTTATTTCAAAAGTTTAGAACAGAGTCTGGAGTTCCCAAGGCAGTAAGACCACCACAACACCTGCACGCTGGTTTTCAAGTCATCAGAATTCATCCCCTATTTTACAAGCCTGCTCCTGATCCACAATTCTTGTTCCTTCTCTATCACTGCAAACAGGTAAAATATTGCATCTTTCAATTACCCAGATATTTTTCAAACAACACATAATTAGTCTTTACTGTCTCTGACAGAGAATTTTAAATATTTTCACCATAAAAAGATACATGTCCATCTCTCTCAAATTTGTTCTCGTTTTAGTAGCTGTTACCTGCTCCCTTTATCTAGTACAAATCCCTTTATTTCTTTGCAGCTCCTTCTCCCCCAAGTAAAATGGGGATAACCATACTGATCTCCCTCAAAACTCTGAGATCTGTGGATGAAAGCACTATTTAACAGCTAGGCAAGTTCTTTTGTAAAGCATCTCACCAACAGACTGTGCAAATTGCTGCTGTTTGCAGCATTGCAGATCAATGTAGAAGACTGAATTGATTTGATTATTTTATAGAATCAGTACAGTTATTTCAAATCACCTCACTGGCTTCTACTCATTGAGGTGACCATTCTTTATGGTCTTAGTGTATTTTGGAGCATCTTCACTGTCTCACAGCCTCAATATCTGTGTTATTTTTCTTAGGTAGAAGAAAAAAAGGAGGGGAGGGAAACTAATCTACTTGAGGGCATATAGTTCTTAATACAATGTCATCCTTTCCTCGCTTTTACTGAATTCACTCAAGCATCCTCTTGCTTAAGCTACAGCTGCATATTGAGCAGACTTTTTTTTGTTATCTACACTGACTCCCAGTTCTTTGTCCTCAAATAACCCTGGAAAAGAACCGGCTAGCATATAATCAGTGTGCGCAGCAGCATACTAACACTGAATGACGAAATTTGGTGCCAGATACCAAAACAATTTAAACTTATTTTGCTTCCTGTTTTATCGCACACTTTTTATTCCTTAAAAAAAGCTATAAATTTAATTTTAAAGGATTTGTTTGCAACAGGCACTTAAATATGGTGAAGTAACTACAATGACAGAGTGGTGTGGTAGATGGCCTTACCCATGTGTTCTTTTCAATAACAGACTAGTTAAAAAAAAACAGGAAGGTGAAATTATACATTCTAGCTGCACTGTAATAAGCACATGCGCATGTCTCACAGCAGGGAAGGAAAACTGCCCAGATTCCAGCAATGCCAGAATCCCTACTGCTTAGATTGTTAAGGGTCTGCTCTGTCCATCTGTACACATCCAAGCATGCCAGGTGTTTACTTTTCTGCAGTCACTGCTATTAACCATGTAAGAGCCTTCCAAAACCTACATTCAGAAAGAAGTAACTGCAAGCTATACCTTAACTGAAAACGTGTATTGAAAGAAAGGCCTTCTCCCCACCACCCCCCTCAATTTGGCATGCTGTAGCACAAAACCTGCAGGAGCTGATTACTGAGCTGCAGGCACTGGTATTTCCCCTGTACAGAGCTTATTCTTTATCACATGACAGGGTAACATAGCATCCTACAATCTTTTTCCATGTTGCATGTATTAATTTGCACCTTCCCAAGCTTACAATATTTCCAAGTGAAATATAGACTACTGCCTAGAGTTAAAATGCTTACAAAAAGTAAATGGGAGATCAAGAGCTTCCAAAGTCAAATCCTCTCTAGATTAGTAGCCCTAGGTGTAACATCCAGCGAGCTCATTTTGTTCTGTACCTCTGCTTTCCCAGGAGTATTAATGTAAGTATTGACTGCTTATTTACACCGGGAGATTAAAGCTTGGACAATGGTCTCCAAATATCAGACCAAGTGTCAGAAGCACACTGCTGAATACAATCACTAGCAATGCACCAAAGCTGAGAGGCAAAGAAATATATTTCTGTTGATGCATAGATACTTCTTAAAAGCTAGATACTCCTCTTTAAAAAGCCACATTTTATCCTTGCCTACATTTGGAAGGACTGCAACTCTCAGCATTTATTTTATGTCTACAATATACACTCACACATTTTACACTCTGGACCAAACATCTCAAAACAGAGAAGCCAGCATCCACAAAACAAAAAGCCCCAGGCCACAAACGGAGAATGCTTGTGGAGCTTCATTTCCCCATAAATACATGACATTTACCCAAGGGTCCCACTACTCAATTGTGAAGACAGGTCCGTAAAGACAGGTCCACGGGTAGGTCAGGTACTATCACCAATGAGCCTCTGCAGGCTCACTTCCTCACAAAGCCACAGCTCCAGATTATTAAATGGGTTCTAGACCAAAATAGCTATCCAGTCTACGCTCCAGGCAATGCAATTTTTACTTAATGCAACACTGCGTGGAATTAAAACACAATACCAATAGCTTCAACAATATTTATGGAAAGCTTAATTCATCTTCACCCAGAGGAGAAAACAAATGACTGTGCCAGCATATAGATAAGACACAAGGAGGCAAGCAACAAGATGAAGTCTACTTCTAGCCCTGGGCATTGGCTTAATGTATGCATAAAACTACGGTGGTGTTCATACTGTTTTCAGCAGTTCACGAGTTTTAAATATGTTTCAGTATAAGAAGAGTTACCTTAGCAAGGCATTCATGCAGGTCTCACAGAATCTGTGTCCACATTCAGTCTGTTTAGGATTGCATAAGATGAGGTGACATTTTTCACATTTATACTTATCCTCCACAGCATTTACAAATTTCTCTTTGTAGCCACCTTGCTCTGGAACATAAATTGATGCTGAAGGACTGCGATCAGGATTGGCCCTTTGTTGTACCATTTCTACAGATAAAGGAGGTTCTGTCTTCTTACTGGCATCCATGCTCTAAGATAAATTCTGTGAAGAAATAAAATAAGAAAAGCTCTGAGAAATGAAGGCTTTTTCCACTTGTATAAAACAAAACATATCAAAATTCTGATAGGCTATGTAAAACCAGAAAGCACTAAGGTGTGTCCACACATCATGCACACAATACATACATAAAGTAAACATATCTACATAGATTTATTAAGCTTAACTCTGTAAAGTATTCTACATTTTTAAGGGCTCTAGAAGGTGAAGAATTAAGCCCTATTCCTGAAAGCATAGCCTTAGTTATCTGTGGGCAGTGCTCTGGGAACAAGAAGGAAGAGTTATTTTTATTCTTCTATGTCTGACACTGAAAAACATCAGTAGTATTGAAGTCATATAATTATAGGAAGCAGCAGGGTGTGTGGATGACAAGGTGTGCTGGTACAGTGCCATGCTCAACTTTACTCACATGCTACTGCAAAAAGCACACAACCACTACTGTCCTATACAGGGTATCTGGAACCTACACAGCTCCATTGCCAGCTTCTCCTGTCTATCTCATGCAATAGCAATGTGTAAGATGCACCATTCTAAGCCTGTTTTAAAACAAAACATCAGGTTTTTACTCATTAAACAGCTTTCCAACCTCTTCATCATACATTCACTTCCACATGAAGAGAGCAGGTGACACAACTCTAATTGGCAGATGAGATACGTCGACATAACATGGCCACTTGATTAATTCACTGGGATGAAGCACAACTGACAGGCAGCTGAGAAAATAATTAATGCAGTTGAAGACTGAATTACAATAGCTATTATCCTGGACTGCGATACCTCTAGGTCAGCATGCAATGAATTAGCAGAGCAACAGAGGAAGAACACTGCGGATTAAATCTGAAAACCTGCTTTGAATAGCTTCCTTGCTTACAGAATCTTAGAACAGAAACACAGTCATTTCAGTTGGAAAAGACCCTTAAGACCACCAAGCTCAGCCATCACCTAACAATATTGAGTCTACCATTAAACCACGTCCTTCAGGAGCCACATCCATGTCTCTTACGTACACCTCCAGGCATAGTGACTCCACCAGTTCCCTGGGCAGCCTGTCACAGTGCCTAACCACCCCTTCTGTGAATGGGTTCTTCCCAGTTTAAGCCTCCCCAGCACAACCTGAGGTCATTTCTTTGCATCCTGTCATTTGTCACCTTATCCTGCAGTCAAAAAATCTAAGGGTTCTTAAAAACAAAAACAAAACAAAAACCCACCACCTCAGCACACGAAGGATCAAGCACATTTGGAGGATAAGACACCTATTTACATAAGAGAAATACTTCACTATTTACAAAAGAAAGGCCTTCTTTAGCTCTCTCTCCACGTTAACTGACATTTAAGGCATAAGCCTATTCCACTGCTCCAGTTGCTCCCTAACCACTAAAGGTTTCATTCAACTTTAAGAAGCAGAAAGAAGAAACGAGGCCCAGTTTGTTTCTTGGTTATGAAAGAACATCCACAAACACTACAAAGGGAGTCAAGTACCTGACCTCCCAAATACAAGCCTACACTTCCTTCACGTACACGCTTTTTGTAATCTTGGTTTCCCTTGCCAAGCTCAAAACAAGTATTTGTAATTAAATGTATTTTCTTGTAGATCATTTCTGTATCTATGCTTTAGGTATAGAATTCTCCACAGAGACTAAACAGACAAGGAAATTTCATTCATTTCTGATACCAACTGTTTTTCTTAAAAGACAGAATCACTGATACCAGTTCGTATCTTTACCAACACCAGCTAAACACGAGTAAAGGTGTTCAGCGAAGAATCCACACTTCAGTGTCCTCCCATCCCAGGGAAAGCCTCTCCGTATCTCCATCAAATACAGAGAAAGCCTGAGGAAAGCCATCCTCATAACTTGAGTACATAGATTCAATGATTGTGTTGTACTCAAAGCAACAATAAAAACGACATTTTCTACAGTAATCAAAAATATAAAGTCCAGACCATAATTTGAGTTGATGTCTGCCTGCTCCTTATCTAGTCTTCAAAGACTGTTCTGCCAAGGCATTAAACTCTGCAGTCTGAAGCAGAGAAAGATCAGTGCCGAACTGAAAGCAATTTGCACTTCTCTTCAATGTAGAAATTTAGATTAATTTAGATGAGGGACTAAACTAAAGTTTCAGCAGCAAGCATAAAAGCAGACTACGACTGCACTGAAGAGGCAATTCAAGAGGTTGCAACCAGTACACAAGAGACGAGATGTGATGCTGAGAACAAGACTCTTGGAGGCAAGAAGGTTAAGAGAACTACCATGAGTGAGAAAGGAAAGCGGCTAATTAAAGTAGTTTAGCATTAGAGATTGCCTAACTCCACTGGCATTGCTGAACATCCACGGCTGGGCAGAGGTGACCCCATCATGAGCTTAGGACTTGGCTCTTTGTTGAAGGGTGCAAGGGAAAAGGAGGTTAGAAAGAGAAAAGTGCCATTCCATAAGCATCTGAACTGGTAAAACTTAGCTACCTATGGATTGGCTTCTCATGTATGATTGCAGGAAAAGCTACAAGTCAGTTTCCTGTTGGTTTAAATTGTGCAGATTTCCCTTTTCCCTCTGCAACTCCATATTCTTTTGTCATATTCGAGACTTCTACCATTCGGTCAACTCTTAAAGTCAAAAACCAACTTCAAGCACATTGATGGGTGAGAACAACAAATATAGGGAACGTGATTTTCCTTAGAGTGCCAGAATAAAACAAGACATGGCCTGATTCTGACCCACAGAACAAACAGAAAAAGAGGCACTAAAAGCGATGCTGCAGGGAGAATTGGCAAGTCAAGACAGCGCAGGGTTCCTGAACTTAGGCACCATACAAAAAGAACCATACTGGATGTTTGTTTCCTCATCCTGTTTCTTCAAAACAAAAAGAAGCTAAATATCAGATATTTAAAGTCTTTCAAAAGCATTATTTCTTCATGGAAACTAAGTAATTGGTCACAAGGAGGCAGGGGTGAAAAGGAGAATACTCAAGATTCAGCTGAGAAAGAGTACTGAATGCCAAATGAACAGCAGGTGAGAGTTTCACAGAGATATGAAACTGCTCAGTGGCTGAACTGACAGCTGGAAAAAGAGATTTCATACCAAAATAAGCTGCACAGTGCTCCACATGACACCCCTTTTGGAATTGGCATATTGAATATCATGTCACAGAAAACAACCAGAAAGCACACCAATAAATAAAATTTACTAGGCAATATGCTTAACGGTGAGATTTGTGTGCTTCAGCTTTTGTGTTTTTCTTTCATGAAGGAGTATGTCAGACAAGAAAAGCTAAACAAGCGCAGCACTACAGCAGCCAGCTTGGTGAGGAATTCTCTGCCACAGTGCTCTGAACAGCCAGCAGCTTCTTAGGCAGCAAAACCAGGAAGCCATTCATAAAGTGCTGCAATAAAAATACAACAGAACTGAACTTAAAAGAACACTAAAACCTCTATTACAACCCAAAAGCTGCATTTAACAAGGAGGTGGGAAGACTTGATGTTCATCAAACTGCACACAGAAACCAAACTACTGTATGCACAGAGCTACATCCTCAGGCATGAGAGTTACATGCTGTTACACACGTATATGAAACCAACAGTGAATGCAAGGGCAAATACTACATTTCAGCTGCGATCCCCTTGCAAACAGCCTTCTATTATGGTTTACACATACCACTACAGGGTGACATCTGCAACATCAGCTCTTCATTCTCAGGACTCAGATTATACCCCCATAATCAGGTTTTAAACTGCCAACAAGAGGCACTTTTGAAGTCACACCTTAGTAAGGTACTACGTGCTTACAGTAGTAAAGATAACCACTTCTAGAAAGCAGGGAGGTGAGCCTGGCTAGAACATTCAAGATATATCGTGAGCTGCTGACTCCTAAAGGCATGGCAAACTGCCATCAAGTCAGACTTCAGTCCTTGTTCAGCAAGCTAAATCTTAACTCCTGCTGCACCACTAGCTACTTCTTTAAGCTTCAGCTTTCTTATCCCTGGGAAAAGTCATCAAAATAACAAGAATGAATTTTAGATGTCTTAGAACTCAGATAGTCTGTTGGACAAACTGTTAAATCTTGGATAATCACCTTTCAGGACAGATCAACACACAAAAAGGCACAATCTCCAAGGCTGGTTCTGTCCACTATTGATTACCATTCTTTCAGCCATTTCTCAAGCAGTCAGCATATGCCTACAGTCACGCTTCTTCAAGAGTAACAAAAGTAAAGATTCTCTGGTCATCATGTCTGTGACATGGCTTGCTCCCCCAAAGTCGGTCACATCTCACTGAGCTCTATTTTGTCATTCCTCTTAACAGAAGTGAGGTCCAGCCTCAGATCCTAGAGTGTCAAGTAGTACTTTGGGCCACACATACTGCAACAAAGGTCAGTACAATTTCTTCTTTAACTCATACTAATGTTAGAAACTGGAAGCAAAACTAAGTTTACCGACAAAGATGTTCCAGGAATTAGACAGCATGGAAGTTACCAAAACAGCATTTTTTTTTCCTTGTTTAAGCAAGAATGCTGTTCTTGTTGCAGAGAGGGCAGACATCCTAGAAATATGCACTAGAGTTTTTGAATTATGCCACACCATTGGTTTATGTTGTTGGGTTTACTTGCTCTTTAGGAATAAAACTCATTTGCAACTTAGAAATACAATACAGCTTCTATAAAATTTTTAAAATAAATTTACATCTGAAAAAAACACAAAAACAATCTGTAACTCTTACTGAACCCCCAAGAAAATGGTTTAGGAATGGACCACAGGATTTAGTACTTAGCAAGCTCTGCATGAAGACAGTTTCAATACATTGACAATATAAAGCAGGTAAGCTTTTACCGAAGTTTTAAAATCAAAAGAGTTCAAGCAGTTATTTCAAGAAAATGTTTGTTACAACGATAACAAAAGATACAATCTACTTTTGTTTTACTTAGGCCAGAAAAGCTTTTCTATCAAATTGCAAACGATGCAGGCAACAGAAGTTACCCAAAGAGAACTGTGCTGCACACACAATATCTAAACTAAGCTCTGAAAAAAGAAACCTGAAGTTGGATGGGAGCTAAAGATCACAACAGAAAAGCGACCAATTAAGATGATCCAACCTTTCTTCTTCAAAGAGCAGCATTTATATTTTTATCTAAGAAGTGTAAGAACACAGAAACTCTAGTGTCCCATCCTAACTAGGTCACTTTCTGGTAATACAGAGTGTTTTCTTTTTAAACCTAGTTTTTACTGAAATAGGGCTCCTTGTTGTTCTATCCATCCTTCCATTCATGAATCAGCCTCTTCAAAAAAAAAAAAAAAAAATACAACAACCCATTGGGAACCAACCGTACAGACAGGTCTCATGAAAATGGGCAGTTCTGTGGGGAACAGAAAGAGAAACTTAATGTAGCATCCCAGCAAGTAAAAGGCTAGGAAAGTGCAACCTCAAACACCACCGCCTCTGTGTGGTCGATCAGCTGGCCAGTCTGCATAAGCTACATCTAAACCACCTACTCCCCATTGTCTAGGCAAACTGGGTGGTCTTTATCCCCTCTAGTACTATAATGGGAAGGTAGGGTGTTTGAAGGCCTTTTTTTTTTTTTTTTAATTATCAAGGAAGGGAGAAAATTGGGTCAAGAAGGGGATATAGTGCACAGATTTGTAGGAAACCAGACAATAGACTTCTTCAGTTTCAGTCTTCACAGAATTTTCTTTTGTAATTTACAGGACACCCTCAGAGAACCAAATAATTGTTTACTTGGAGTGGTATTTCTACCTCTTCAGTCTTCCCAGCCCACATGTTTCTATCACAGTTATTGCTTCAAATTATCGCACAGAATTACATTAAACGATGAAAAAATTTAACTTTGTCTTTCAGCATTTTATAGCTTCCAATAAATTCCTGGTACATGCTTATTGAAAAGAACATACACCTCTTTTACTATCTCTTAGACAGTCTGACTCAGTTTTGCTTCCACTTCTGAATGCAATTTTATAATATATAACATACTGCCATAACACGATGGCTGGTTAAAACAATAATGCAAGCTGAAAGCAGTATATCGCTGACAACATATTATCAATTTACCCAATTCAACAAATGTCAAGAAAATTAAATCTGAGCAGGAAGACTGCCATGGGTATTTTGATTCCAGAGCTCCCGAACACAAGGTATCTCACTGCAGAGGCCTGGTCTCACAGCATCCAGGCAACACCTTAGCCTACTGACCAGGCTAAAGCCCCACAGTTGTTGAATTTGGACGGGCACGGAAGAAGAACTGAGAAAATAAAGTGTAAATAGTTTGACTCGCACCACAGAAGTATCTAGGCAGTGACCAAAACAGTACTGGAGCATCAGGTTTGATAGCTAAGGATCATCCATTGATTTTCCTCGTACCAAGTTCAAAAGTCACTTCCCTCTTCTTGTTTGTACAGGGAAATTAATGATTTTTCCCCTCCATGCGCTTGTTCTGTTTGATTCACTGTTTACTGTCTTTGTACAACATGTACAGGATCAACCTCCAGTGCTTCGGTGTTTCTAGCATATGTCTTATGGGGAAGTTCTGAGGGGCACCAGGGAAGACGGGAGGGTTACAGTCACCAACTTAAGGTATAACTTTACACATTGGAAAGCATGAGACCACCCCTCACGCATTTTCATGTGACACATTCAAATACTAATTCCTATACAAAAATAAAAGCATCACTGGCATGTAAAAGCTTTTTAATGCAGTACGAACAACTGAATAGTTTAACTGCTATAACCTTCATCTTACGCTTGCCAAAGTATCCACCTTCCTCGCATAAACTAATACAAACCAACTTTGAACATGACCTTGAGATCACATGCAAAATAGAAAAAAATCAACAGGGAGTGGGGGGAAAGAATCACTACTTGGATATAACACACAGGATACAAGCATCTGAATGCACACGGGAAAGACTGAGTACTCTCTGCATGAGAAGCTTTGGCCATTCACAAGCTCTTCATAGTCAGTTATTAGGTACAGTACCCTGGAATCATTCAGCTTGGAAGAGACCTCTGGAGGTTATCTAGCCCAGCCTCCTGTTCAGAACAAGGCTAACTTCAAAGACTGTGCTGCCCAAGGCCTTGCCCAGCTGAGTTTTCAAAACCTTGGAGACTGATGATACTACAGCCTCCCCGAGTAACCTGCTCCAGTGCTCAAAACTCCTGCTGTGAAGAAGTCATTTTATAGCTATTACAATATGATCTTGTATAGAGAAAAGGCCTATCCTTATACATGAACTGCTATGCTCTCAAGCAGCTAAAGCACATTTCACCACATTTAAGGGCTCTATGCACTGAAAATTATTGAACCAATATCAAAACTGGTTTGAGGTTGAACGGTATAGACTACTCCTTTTCCTAGGTGAACTGGGAAACCGTAAGTATAAAAAAAATAGCTGGTATCTTGAAGTACTTGCAAAAGAACAACCATGCATGACACTTGAACCACAGATATTACAACATTGGGTCTTTCCTGTGTTCCAGTTTGCAAGATTACTGAGTAGCAGAAAATGAGTGGTAAGTTAGTTTCAGATTTTATTCTTTTAACTTTTTAACACTTTCTTGGTCTCCATTTCTTTCAACTACATATTCACATCAAGTGATTTACAGCATTAAACAAGACAGCACCCCAATACAACAAGCTCAATTTAGCAAGCCTACTAGACTGTACTTTCATGGAACCAGTTCTAATATACTTGTTACACTGATTGTTAATTATATCACTATTATCACTATTAAGAGTTGAGAATAGGAGTATTTATAAGTAATAATGTAGTATTCATTCTTTTTGGAATCCAAGAGCCCAGAGACTGACAATTTTAATAACTACTCGATGCTGAGTAGGATAATTAACATACAGTCTAATATAAACTGCAGCAAGGGGTGGGAGTAACAACTCCAGAAGAGATTTGATTTTAGGCTATTTAAAAGAAGACAGCAGAATCATAATTCAGCGTAATTTAGTACTGCTTAAAAAGTCAGCTTTTCTATGTATAACTTAACTTTTTGAAAGTTAACATCATAGCTTTCCAATCATGACATATGCGATAGCAAAACAACCAAGATTCAGTTTGAGGCAATAGTAAAAAGTGCTTGTATTTCAACTTGCACTTGCTATCTACAGCTCTTAATAATTACTTCATAATCTCAGTGGGCTACCAAAACATGGCATAAAATCATCTGAAGTACAAGAAATCAAAAGCCTCTTTTAGAAATCAAAGATCTCTTAAGCTTTGAAAGCCTGGTTCACAGGACAACCAGATAAGAGACATTCTGTCCAGCCTCACCATGTGTAGGTCAGAAAAAGAAAACTTACCAGGCTATTGCATGTCATCTATGAAATTAACTCCCAGCTGGGACCCACAGCCCTGTAAGAAGTTTTTAGTAGAAGCATGTAAAGAACTGGAAAGATCAAGAGACAACCAGATAACCACAGAACAAAAGTGCAGTTCTTCCTCTGCTGTTCTGGGGAAGTCTGCAATTGAGATATGCCAGTCACACGTCAAGGAAGTGGATCAACACCCTGTATTTTCATAACTTTTGGCTCTGTTTCCGAAGGGAAGACACTCACCTATCACAAAAGATTAAGATTGAATTCTCTGGGAATGCCATAAGAATCTGTTTCAAGTTAAAGGTAGTTTCATTTTACAGAACTGTTTTATCTATGCTCTGAAGAGAGCGCTAGCAAAACCTGTTTATATTTGCATCCTGAATACTCTGTCTTTATGGAAATCTATTTTCATCAGTCCAGATTTTCTCCATTTCAGAGAAAGTCTAACATTTCTTTTACCTTTATTATGCAGCACAGAAGTCATTCCTCCACATGTTACAAGTAGTAATGAAAAATCATATGTATCCAGATGAGAAGATGTATGTTGTTTCCCAGTTATGCCTATTATGATGAGGAAACAGTAGATTTGAACTACCCGTTACAAATCCTAACGGGGATCAACAAGAATTAAAGTGGATGTCCTGTCCAAATCACTTTGGCCAAAGCATACAGTCCTAGAAAAAGATGTCTCATTACCAAGCGACCTAAAACATCACTTTTCCTACTGAGGTATGACTTCAAGAAAAAAAAAAAAAAAGCCTGCTGCCGTGATTTAATCAGAAACAACTTTAAACTACATCAGCTCAAGACACCAACATCTTTTAATCTGACATCACCAAATAAGAATCAAAAAATCTTGCTGTCTTTTAGTCCTTTTTTATAAGCACACAGCAAAAAGAAAAAACACTATTAATGGATGCTATTCTTTTCCACTGCTAATCATATAGATCCTCAGTTTCAAGCCTCATTAATACTCTTCAAATCAGAGTCTATCTACTCTGCTGACTGGCAAGCACATGAAGAATACTTTCTGCATTGCCAGTTTCTGGCAGAATACATCTGTGCTGACTCTAAATGAAACCATCCTTGAAATCTACACAGCAGTACTACCTATCTTAAAATCCCTTACCTCATCTTCTGGCTGTTGTTTCCAGAAGCAAAGGTGACGGAGACCAGCTAGTAAATAAATAAAAGTGCTGCAAGAGTCTTAGAGTAAATAACTATAAGAAAACTGCTTTCTGTCAAGAAAGCCAAAAATACTAGTTAATCCAATTTTAAAATGCAGCTGATGTTTAACAAAATAACACTCCCAGGAAATTCTGAACACAGCAGAGTACAGAGGAAGCTAGCAAATGAAATAAATGCAACTTCAAGTATAGCTCTGCACTTTTTGAATTCAGTGCTGAAATTAAATACTGTGGAACTAGAAATGGGCATCCAAGAACACCAAGATGACAGCATCTCATGTATACAAGAAATTCTTTCCAGTCTGAGATAAATTTTCTAAGCTTACATCCAAAGCTCAAAAATCCATTCACCCATGGACTCACATAAAACATTTCCCACTCTTCCAATCCAACTGACTACTGGATCCTGTAAAATACAGGTAAGAACTACTTTCTCTCATTAGAAAAGCCCTAAATATTAATCGAATTCCAGAACTTAACAACATATGATATCTGAATATTTAGCATTGAGTTGCCTGGAAGACATTCATTTAACCGTAGATTGCTCTCTTACTAATCTTAGGTCTGTTTTTTCCCCATTTTAGATAGTATCTTCAGCTGTGTCTAGAAACATGGCTTCTTATTCAGGAACAAAGGAGGGGGGAGATTAAGGTCAACTCATTCTTCATCTTTATTTTATTATTCATCAAAAAGTGGGGGAAAACAAAAGCATCATCCACTCGTTCAGTGGCACAACTATAGGTTTTTGTTCAGTGTTTGCACTGTATTCTTAAAGACCACCAACTTGAATTTTACAAAGGTTTTTTTGTTGTTGTGAAGATTATTGTAGTAGAGAAAAATCCCATCAAAATACATTTCAAAATGGAATCTGACAAGAACATTTATGCTAGTGTTTCTAGTTATATTGAAGCATACTCCAGCTTCTACATCTCTAGTAAAAATGTATTACTGAAGTTCAGTTTTCAAGAGCAAAAAAAATACGTGGAAAAAGTCCTAAGTCAGGCCTGTCAGAATCTGAAGTCATAAATTTCTAAATAGAATTTCACATTCATTGCTTTCATAAAGAATGTATCTTTTTAAGTGTGCTCACGTAAGAAGCTGAGTTTTTTTGTAAATGAAGGCTCAGACTCACAAATCATGTTTTCCCATCAATGCAAGAAAGAACTAACTTGTTGCTTTCTCTTGTGGTAAACTTAGACTTTGGGAATGTGCTATTTGAAGGCCAAGTCTATGATATATCTAAAGATATATGAGTTCCTCCTGGTGTATGACAGTATTTGTTCTACCAGCTGCAAAGACCTATTAAAAGATTCTTCTGCCTGGAACCTGATGCAATTTCCTACTTTCAACATTCAGATTGTGATTACTTTCGCAAACCATTTTATTACTTTGTGCTGCCTACCTTAACTCTTGTATTTGCTGCCTGCAGGTGTATATCAAGTTATCCTGGAGGTTTCAGATCAGTAGATGTTATTGACATCTTGATAATATGCCAGCTTTACAGTATCAGTTTAGACAGTATAATATACTAAGGACAAAAAAAAAAAAACAGGTCCTTTTAAACATTTGTGTCTGACAATGGATTTTGAGAATTAATAAAAGTTGATGAGGATTTTGTCCTCTATGATACACTTAAAGTGAGGATTGTAAGACTACTTTACTATTTTTTTTCCCCACTAAATTTCACATCACTACCCCAAAGTAAGTGTTATCCACTGTTAGCCAGAAAAAATAAAAATAAAAAAAAAATTATAACATAAGAAATAAGCAAGCTTGCAAGCTGGTAGAAGTGTATAGTATTGCTTCTTTTTAAGGGACTCATTAAAAACTCCCAACTTCCACATTATCCACAAGGACTTAGAAAGACTCTTGCTAACATGAGGCTGCCAGTTTTAGCCAAATTTTTTTTCCAGAAGGCTCCAGCCAGAGGGCTCCTCTGGTTAATATTAATAAAATCATGTTCATCTCCACCAAATTAAACAATTACTCTTTTCAGTATTATTATACTCATGGCAGCCTTATACTTAGCTATGATTTTTTATTTGTGAAAAATAAAAACTGAAAGCCTCCAGGTGTTGCACCAGAAACTAAAAGAATAATACTCAGAGATTCCTTGTAGAATTTATGCTGATAAAGACTATCTGCTTGCATTATAAGGATCCATGCAGGCACAGTTGAGATATTCAAAATGCAAAGCATTTGCTCCAGTTGGAAGCTATTCTAAGTTTAAAAGTATGCAAAGGATATTCACTGTTAGACCAAGCAGCTTAATTCCTAATCTTAGATTTAAAGGATGCTGCATCAGCAGTGAGTATTCAGAGGACAGACAGCTGTGATTTCCCACTTTTTTGCAAATAACCTGAACCCAGGAATGATGCTTTATGATAGCAGTAGTTTAGATTTATTTTTATTTTTTTTACCACCAATTCTACCGAATGACTGCATGATTTTAAGACTTCACACTTTGTTTTTTCCTCCTCTACCACAAAATAAGCATGATAGCGCCTACCTTTTATAGCCTGCCTGGTCTGAAGTGTTCTACATCAGTAGAAAGTATTATTTTCACAATCTTCTTCAGCTAAGATTTAAGAGTCACTAGTCTAAATCCTCTTTGAAGACTTAAGTCTCCTCTCAATACTGTCCAATAAAACTGCAGCCCAGTGTTTTATATGAAGCAATTTCAGAACCTGGAAACACTAACACCAGATATATCATAGACAAATAGCTACTATCATTAGAAAGCCTTCTGTGAAGAACCGTTTCTTCTAATGGCTTTACATTCTTCTGGCAGCTCTTACACTGTTACCTTTAGATGATCTCAAAAAAGGCATCAAATTTAATCCAATTAAAAACATATTAAAATGCACCTCCTACACTATAGAGAAGTCCCTAAATAGCTGAAAATTCCAAAACATGCATCTATGGAGCCAGGCTCAATATAGCTCCTGGGATCTTTTCCCATCATTAAATAACCTCTACAATACACAAGGTAGAAGCTCACAGCCTCCATTACAGATAGGCATCCCACCATAATTTAGTTCAAGCCTACAGAATAGGAGCAGTTGCTTTCAGTAGACATAGCTGGAAGTTTTCTGGCAAAATACAACACTTGGAGAAAAAAAATATCTCCAAAGAATCTGTTAAGCATGTTTTGCATTTCCCCTATCCCTCTGCTAACCTTAGAAGCAATTACTTTGAGGCTGAGTGCAGAAAATTCCTAGCATTAGTTTGTTTCAGTAAGTTTTGTAGATAAACCGTAAACTTTTTTTTTACATCTTCTAATTTTCAAGACAGTTATTCAGGAAAAAGTGACAAAACTAGGTATTCACAAGTACACACCATATACACCATATATACATAATTTATAAAGTTCTAGTATTTTTTTTCTCCCGGGTATTGACTGCACCAGGGTTTTACTAATCACAGTTATCACCAGCACAGCTGTCAGCAAGTAACGTAAGTGAAGGTTATCCTCCTTTGGAACACAGACACATTTTGTTACCATTCCAAACAGCTACTGTGCCTCACTGAACTAACGGATTTTGTAAGCGCATTTACAGAGGACATAGGGCTAGTAACAGCTTTAATTAGGGCAAATATGCGGTATCCAAGTTCAGCTGCACAAAGCTAATCCCAACTTTCTCTCTGCCCATATAAAAATTTTAAATATTTAATGATACGTGTGGTGGTTTTACTCGGGTGGGTGGCCGAGCTCCACCACAACCACTTTCTCACTCCCCCTCCTCAAAGAGGAACAGGGAGAAAATATGATGAAAAGGGCTCAAGGGTTGAGATAAGGACGAGAAGATGGCACGGTAATTATCGTGACAGGCAAAACAGACTCGGCATAGGGAGACAGTAAGATTTATTACCTATTACTAACAAGCTAGAGAAGTGAGAAAAAAAGGAACCAAAAGCGCCTTCCCACCCCCATCCACCCTCTTCTACCTCCTCCCCCAAAGCAGCACAGAGGAACTGGGGAATGGGGGTTATGGTCAGTCTATGGCGCTTCTTCTCTGCTGCTCCTTCTTGATCACTCTCGTCCCCTGTGCTGTGGGGTCCCACCCACGGGATGCAGTCCTTGCCGAACTGATCCGGCGTGGGCTGCCCACAGGCAGCAGCTCTCCAAGAACTGCTCCAGATATGGGTCCGTACCACGGGGTCCATCCCTCGGGAGCAAACTGCTCCAACCTGGGTCCCCCACGGGCAGCAGCTCCTGCCAGGTCACCTGCTCCTGCGTGGTCTCCTCTCCACGGGCTGCAGGTCTGGCCCGGAATCTGCTCCAGCAGGGGTCTTCCACAGGCCGCAATCTCCGTCGGTGCAGGTCCACCTGCTCCACCGTGGTCCCCTCCACAGGCTGCAGCGTGGAACCCTGCTCCACCGCGGTACTCCATGGGCTGCAGGGGGACAGCCTGCTTCACCATGGTCCTCACCACAGGCCGCAGGGGACTTCTGCTCTGGCACCTGGAGCACCTCTCCCCCTCATTCTTCACTGACCTTGGTGCCTGCAAGGCTGTTCCTCACTCCTCTCACTCTCCCAGCTGCTGTGTGGTACAGCATATTTTTTCCCTATCTTAAACATGCTCTCACAGAGGCGCAAACAACATGACTTATTGGCTCAGCTCTGGTCAGCAGTGGGGCCCTTCCCAAACATGGGGCATCTTCTAGATCCTTCTCACAGAAGCCACCCCTATGGCCCCCTGCTACCAAAACCTTGCCACATAAGCCCACTACAACATGTCATCACCTAATTTTTTCCCCATCTCCAGATATATCAAAAAGCAGCCAAAACTGAATATAAAAAGCAAATGAGAGCTCACCTCTATTAATACAAACATTTGTACTTAAATACTATCCTTTACGCAGCCCCCTTTTCTCTTAGCTGCTGCATTTTGACCAGTAGCTTCATTCAACTACCACAGAGTTTTTCCTTGAAGTACAAAATTAAAATCTACAGCACAGATTTTTAGAAATGTATTTTCCTGATATCTATGTTCCACAACAGCACCAGCATACTGGAAACTAAGTGTTGGACATGGAAATTCAGACCAAAGTCATCAAAAATGAATACTACTCGCTCTCACAACAGGTTGCATTGCATTTTTGATGTCCACAAGGAGGAAATGTGTACAACTAGATGCTGAAATAAAAACCAAGGCAAAAAAGGAGATTTCCAGTAAAGTTTGAAATGGCACGTAAGCAGAAAACTACTCAAGAGTCCTAACAATCTACATCGATCCAGTGAAGAGACTGCTCAGATAGAACACTCTCCCAGGAATATCCTTCTCCTTTTGGAGTTTATCTAATGCTATCCAATTTTTATGCTTGGCAAACAAGGTTTGTCTTCACAGCCAAAAAAAAAGTTTTATTAAAAACAACATCAAGAAAGAATTTGACACAAATGTGAATATAGTGTCAAGCAACCCTTCGTCAAGTCACAAGCATTAGAAGATTAAAGGTGAGCCTCCAAACAGATTAAAAAAAAAAATATTTTCTTGGAATCTGCTCTTTAGCAGAGGTCCTCTGTAAGAGAAGGTTACAAAACTCTTTTTCATTTAAATGCCACAGCAGTATCACTGCTGCTATCAGAACAACATAATGGTTGAAATCCTTGATAGTTCTTGCCTTCTTCCCAGCCCAGCCTTCACTCTTAACTCACTGCCTCTGCTAACATCTTCACTAGCTATCCTAAATACATGGGTAAACCACACATCACTCTGGAAGTCACATACTCCTCATTTAAGTTCCCCATGAAAGACAACTGAAGAGACTACAATATTAAAAGGGAACTTGTTAGTTTTAAAAGCTCTTGATTTCCAAAGCTCCTGTAACAGCTTTTTTGATGAAATTTCTATCCTCCTTTTCTTCACACGCTAACATCCCCTCCCTCCTCCCAGATTTGGAGCAGGCTCTTCGATTGCTTACATTTCCTTTGTTTTATTTGAATCTCATTTGATCTGCAGTTTCAGGTGAGAGCAGGAAAATGATTCCCCTCAATGCTCTGAAAGGGTTCTCTTTACTCTTGCCAATAAGAACAGCTTTGCTAGTCTGCCACATTTCTTTCTTTAGGGTAAAGAAAGAAAAGCTACGTCACCTTCATTCAAAAATGCTGTATAGGTTTTTCAGCATCTATAAAGTCAGTCTAATGAAGTTGAGTATCAAACTAATTTAATAACAAATTTTAAAAAGAAAATAGATAAAGAACAGTATAGGTAACACACAAGCGCATGATTTTTAAACTGTTCTTTTCCTCTCCACTATCACTCACAGCAGACTTTTCAACAAAACACGCTAAAGGACATGCACAGTTACGGTTAATTTTTCCTGCCCTCACACATGTACAAGCTTATCCACCCTGATATGTTAATTTTCATCATAGACTTAAAAAATAACACACAGACACACACACTTCGAAGTCATGCAGTTTTCTTTAAACAGTGAATTCCATTTGGAAACATTATTCTGGAAAAGCAGCTAGGTGTTTTACAGAGCATTTCTTCAAAACTGATTTACCCTATGACAATATTCAAACCTGTACCAGAAGAAAGCAACCTGTTTGGGGGCAAACTTGTTCAATCTTAACATTTTTACAGACACAGACAAAGAGGAAGAGTCTGAAAGCATTATTAATGGAAGTGTCCATCAATCTCTACATCCATTCCTAGAAGCTGGCAGTCGAGTTCAGACAAATGCCCCAACGCTTACGCAACCAATACACTAATCTGAAATTCCCAGAGCTCTCATGCTACAAGGACAACACTTTGTGACTGTGTTGTAGAAACCTCATTTAACCATTTACACTACACACAATCAAACCACACTTGTGCAATACTTCCAATTTCTCAATTCTTGGCAGTGAAGTCTGCAGCCACCTACCACAAAGCCTAACAGTGCCAGCGAGCTCTGAGAAGCCTGACCAGCTATTCCGTGGTGCCAGCGCAACGATGTTCCCAGATGACACTAAGCAGGGTGGCACCGAGGGCCCAGCTCGGCAGCATGTTCCCAGCTGTCATCCTGCAAAGATGGATCAACCTAAGCAGTTACACAGAACGGGTTACAGAAATGTAGACAGTCACAAAATCACCTATCTGCCACTCAGCGTGCTGGGCTCTCATTCTTATAACCACGTCTAATGTAAGGAACTTTGCACCACGAGACCAAGGGAACATTTATTTAGTTGGAAGTGCCACAGACTTCCATGGCTATTAAATGAGTCCTTCTTTGGCCTTTTTTGATCTTTGTCACATTCTTCAATTCACCTTTGGTACTCAAGAGGTGGAAAGGCAAGGCTACCAATTCTAATGGAGCAGCAGCCATGCTGCACCCTTGGACCAAAATCCTATTAATTAAGGCTAATGAGCGGTTTCAGACTCTGGAAAAAGAAATGTATTGACCAATGAAAGCCCAGTCTGCCCCATTCTAGAAACAGCTGGAAAAATAGCCCAGTTCTAAAATCCATACCAACAAACTCTTACTCAATGAAAAGATTCACAATCTTATACCTCCCCACCAGAATAGTACATGAACTTCAGATCAGTCAATAATGCTTACAGATGTCACAGATTCAGAACTATTTTTTTTATATAGTAACTCAGCAAAAAAATACAAGTTCTAAAGCTCTTTTGAGCTCCCATCCAAAATTTAGACACCAATTATGATTGCCCTGGGCACTACCCATTTACATTCTCAGCTATAAAGCTTAATTTAGCACAGCAATTTTTGAGCTTCCAGTCCCTCCTGCCTCTCCCTGCACGTAATTCCTTCCAATTCAGAGAATTTAGGAGCCTCCACATTTTCTTTCTTACTAAATGAGCGTACTCCACAGCTAAATAGCAGCATTTTGACAATGCTATAACCTTAAAACTCTTACATTAAAAAAAAATCATCCTAAAACAAGAATAAGACAGAAAGGATTGATTTTTAGTTCTTAACGTTAACATAAAGAGGACAAACTGTCCCAAAATGCTGTTCTTGAAAATATTTTTTTTATTGTTACATTGTTGAATATCAGTTAAATATGACCAAAAAAAAATCTTTTAATTCATCTTAATTAAAGGAAACGTTCATCAACTCGAGTATACTAGATAATCCAGGGAATTTATTTCAGTGAATTTTGATGAGTTGCAAGCAATAAGGTAATCAAAACTTTTACTCTCCAAGAAAACACAGTCATTGTTGCATGCTTCAACATGCAGAAATTACTTCCATTAACCTTCAAATGTTAGGCAACAAAAAGTACCTTACCTTGCTCTCCACTGTCTGAGCACAGAGGATTAGAAACAAAGCATTAGGCAGAAACTGCAAGCAGTTCATATCACAGAACAAACAAACTACTGCATCAATAAACTTAATGGCTGTCTGCCATGACATGCACACACAAGGGGCACAATGAAGACTTATCTACATCCTCCTTTGCAAGCAGCCCGATCTCTGAATCTGGAACCCGAAGGCATCCATGCATTACCTCCCGCTCCCAAACACGGACCTCAGTAACGCAACACTGCAAGGAGCCACCACAGCTTGATTTTCCCTCCTAGTATTTCCCTCCTTGCCAATAACTGCACTGCAGTCTTTCTGATGGCTACGCAAAATGCAGGCAGAGGAGGACTGAAAGAGCCCAGGAAATAAATAGTTACACTGAAGTTTGTTCAAATCATCTCCTGCCACATCAAATGTGGGCTTAAGGGAATAAACTGCAGAGTTTGGTGGGATCTCTGGGATTTTATCTACTGTCCCTCTCACGTTCCCGCATCTCTTTTCCTTCATCTTTATTTTCTTCTCCTTTTCATTTAATAATTTTTGAGGTTTACTTTGTGGCAAACTTAGAGGGAATTAGAGAAAAAGGTAAATGATAAGAAAAAACTTTTTTTAATAAATATTTTATTGACTTCACTATTTACATTAAACTATTTTTTATGTTCATAGCCACTAATATTTTAAGGTGTTAAAACATTAAAAGACTTTTTGCTTTATTTTTTTTGAAGGTGGTAGGGTTTTCTTGGGGGAGGGGGAGGAGGGAAGAAGGTTGTTTAGTTCGTGGTTTTTCATTTTTTTTTGCTTATGCTGTTTAAATAGGGCAGTCTAGTTAATTAACTATTTTAACACTTGGATGCTTTCCCCATACAATTAAAATTGCCATGATTACACAGCAGCAGCATTTGCAAGACAAATGCCCAGCAGCAGCATTTGTAATTATTTCCCAAGTATTCCACAACAGCAGCTAAAGTATACGATAGAAAAAAAAAAAAAGAAAAAAAAAACACTAAAACTTTCACAGACTGCCTGAGGTTGGAAGGCATCTCTGGAGCTGATCTTTTCCAACCCACCCACCCAAGCAGGGTCACAGCTGCAGGCTGCCCAAAACAGTGTCCCGCCAGGTTTTGAGTATTCCCTACAAAAGATTCTCCAACCCCACTTTGGGCAACCTGCTGCAGCATTTGAGCACCCTCAAAAAGGTTTTCTTGTGTTTAGATGTAATTTTTTAGTGTTCATTTAGAGGCCCACTGCCTCTTTAGACACTAGAGGTCTAACTTATACTTATTTTAACAGAGAAGTTTGGTCTAGCTTGTTTTTCCCTTCCCCCCCTCTCTTCTTCACTCTTCACAGCTGCATTTAAGAGCAGAGGGAGCAGCAGAAGAGCCCTAGTACCAATCAGCCAGTTAGCTCATTTGCAACAATAGGCTCATCACTGCTTTTCACCCCTCCTTCCCTTTGCATCCTCCAGAGCAAGGCTCAAGGCCAGATCTTTTAGTCCACAGCAGCCCAGCTGCCTACCATCAGCAAGCTATTATTCCTTGAGAACCATCCACCTCCTCCTTGGGTGAGGATCCTGCCCAGACTTATCTGTTTTGGCATCACTGGAACATCAAATGGGGCTGAACACATGCTGACAATGGCACTGAAAGCTCAGCAACCTCCAGTAACTCTTCAGCACTCCCTGTCTCACCTCCCTACCTTCTGCTGCAGCTCCAGGAGAAGGGGCAGGAGCCAGCATTCAGAGTACGTTACTTGGGGATAAGCAGAAAGGAAACAGGAAAGAATTAGGAGGTGCATGCATCCTCTTGGCATCTGGCTCACAGCAAAAGACTGCTTGTTTTAGTGGCAAGCTTCAACAGGGTTTACGTTGACCTTTTAAAGAAAAAGGTAACGGGCAACACAGGTACAGACTCACAGATATCACCAAAATGTCTACCACCCACTCCCCCACCCACAGATGGGAGAAAGACTACTTTCTCACAGCTGGGCACAAGTGCTTCACTTACTCTTCACAAGGGCTCCTGAGATCCCATGCACTGAAACAGCAGCCTTATTTCTTTTTTTTCTTTTTTTTTTTGGTTTGTTTTGTGGGGTTGTGTGCATTTGTTTTCCTCATTTTCCAATATGGCTTAGTTAGTTCTTGTAATGGACAATGTGTACTCAGTTTAGGCTCCCATACAAAGTTTTATTTTAAGCTTGCATCTACTAAAGAGATTTTATTCAGTGCCAAAGGTCATCTTCAGTTTAGAATCTCTTCCCTGGCTTGTAGGCCAAATACTAAGTGCCACGTAAAAAATATGGTAACAGATTTTGAAAGGGAAAAGGACTGATGGCTTTGGAACAGGAAAAAAATAATCAGAACTATCAGAAACTTTCTGCATGACTTGGAGCACTTCTGCACATTTCTATTCCCGTTCATCAGGGAACAGATATAATGCCTCCCTTCTCTCATCTTACCTGGACACCTACCAAGATCCCACCTCTTCACATACTTGTATATGTATTACCTTGTATAATAGGACTTCAGTCTTAAGCTGGGAACTGCCAAAAGTCAAAAAATAACTAGAAATAAGGAACACAAAAACATAATTATATCTTGGTAAAGCTGGGGGGGCGGACCAGCAATATCCCCTTTCCCCTAAAAAGGGAACATAAATAGTAAAGTAAGATTTGTAAATATTTTTCAGTTTCTGCATTTAGTCTAAAACTAGCACCTTAACACTTTTTAACCTGTTTTGCTTTGGGACACTGAGAATGACTTCAAGACAGAGACATGCAGCCTAGCTGTTTTCTGGCTAGGATTCACACACTGTCAAGGATGCATACAGCATTTCCTAAGAAATAACATCCAGCATTAAGTTAGATGCTAGGGCCAAGGAAGAAATTCTTACAGAAAGATAACAAGCCTGCTTCACAAATTGTTCAAGTTCCCTTGTATTTGGGGGGATGGAAAAAGAAAAAAGGTGAGGACAGTATCCAACCATCCCAGCAGGGCATTTCCTGCTGGATTTTCTCCTCTCACAACTAAGGAGTAATGTAGTTTCCCAAATTAGGCAGAGCTGACTAAGGAAGTTGGCTACCATCTTAGTTCTTATTACATTTCTAAACTATTTGTTAAAAAAAAAAAAAAAAATCTTTCCCTCTGGGGTGTTCAATGAAAGAGGTAATAATTTGCTTACCTTACTTGCAAATGAAACAAAACTGATAAAACAGCCCAAAATTTATTAACAAGCCTCCACATACTATCAGGCAACATAACTCCATCAGGCAGAGAGTGCAGAACTTGCCAAATAGTCCACTGATTGTGTGGAAAACACAAAAGAATAGCAACACTGCAAGAGGGCTGGCTTACAGAAACAAAAAAGAAACTTGCTTGAGTTTTAAGCTATCAACCTGATTCATACCTAAAGCAACTCAGAGCACTGAAGCCGATTTGTAAAATTAATACCATCAACTTAAATATGTGAAAACACAAAGGAGAATAAGGTACTTTACAGTTTCATGCAATGACAGAAATACTACCACTACCCCTCCCGCCATAAAAAGGAAAAAAAGAAAACCACCTCACACAACTATCACAAGGTTTCTAAATGTATGCATTACAAGAACAACGTATGCAGCGGAGAAAAATTTCGCAACCTACCTGTTTACATGAGAAAAATTCGCAACACAAACCGCAGTGATACACAAGACTGCAGTCTGTACTTCCAATGGATTAATATATTGCCTCCCACTGCTGAGAGCTGGTCTTGATTCAGTTAAAGCCTAAGCACTCAGGCTTTCCTGCTGGGAAACAAACAAGTAAAGTCGGTTTCAAGTGTCTCCTATTAATATACAGAAACAATTCTCTCAAGCTTGAAGGCACAAACAAGAAATAGTAGGTTAGAGCTCCATGAAACCACACAAACTACAGCAGAACAGAAAGCTACACTGAGATTTATTAGTTGACTAGAAAATTCATTGCAAAAGTGTATTTACTTCATGGAGGAAGTCACCACTGCCACCGCTAAGTGAGTCAAGCTAGTCTGCTAGAATGTTTTACATAATGGGAAATTTTTTATTGGCCAGAGGTTCACAGTGTTCTTAAATTTCCAGAAACTGCAGATGTAAAGATACTTCTGTTAACCTGAACCAAAACCAAGAAAAGAAACTATCTGAGATGCATGCTCCATTTCTCAACACAGTCTAATTTTACTAGCTACTGTACTTGAACCTATTCAGCGTACGAAAAATTTACACTCAGATAAACAGGGGAGGAAATACGAAGATTGAAAACACAGGTAGTTTTAATACTGCCACCAAACTATTAAAACGTATTGGCTAGCACATCGTGGCCATTTCTAAACTGCGATACTGAGAACTGAATGTAGCTTAAGTCACCAGTTTATTCATGTAAAAAATTACTGCTAATGAGACAATCGGAATGGATTTACAAGAAGGCACGATACCATCTTAATTCTTCCATTTTCACTTTATGGTGACATAAAAGCTAGCAAGAGAGCCAAGAATCCTTACAGACAGTCAGTAAAAACTGAAAGGCGTTCTTTTCTTCTTCTACCAATGAAAACGCGACACAACTACAATGTAAAATCCAGTTCACTCAAAACAGAGTAACTGGAATGAAGGAAGCTTTCCTCAGTCTTCCAAGGGCTGAGAACAGCTTGAGAGCTATATTTGATGTCAGGAAACTCAAAGATAAAATCAGGGTAAACTCAATACAGTCACTGCTTAAATGTATTCCCTCTTATTCTGCTAAAAATACAATAAATTTGAAAATTCGGATTGTCTAGATTATCGCTTATAGTTCAGTTACTGCTTTTACTTTTTTTTTTTTTATAATACTAAAGACTACATTTTTTTTATAAATACAACTTCTGCAAAGTTGCAAATTAAGTAAATATTATGAATTGATATAGTGGATCTTAAATTCTAAAGTATTAAGATTTGAATTCTAAAATATTTCAAATTGCAAAACCGATCATAAGTTAAATCTGTGTAAAGTCTCAAAAGCACAAAGACCACAATTGTTTCAGTAGTGAAGAGGTACAACTCTGTTACTGTGGCAGCATAATAGAACTTTACTAAGATGCCATAAAGCATTCAGGAAAGAAGGAATAAAAACACCACATATTTAGAAGCCCAAATTCAGAGTTCAGCATCTTTAGCCAGCTCCTGCAGAAGAGCTCCACAATGCAATACATGAAAAACTGTTCCTATAGTCCTCTTGCAATCTATTTTACTCTTGCAATGAAATTCTTTATATAGAGTTCTGTCCTACCAAAGCATCGTTTCCACGCCACTACATGTTAAGACCTCACAACTCTCCTTTCTTTTCACAGGTGATTTACTTTACTTACATATCTGCCAGTAAAAGCCATACTTGAGTAAAAGCCACAATTGAGAGTAGCCCTGAGGAGAAGGACCTGGGGGTGTTGATTAACAAGAAGCTCAATATGAGCTGGCAATGTGAACCTGAAGCCCAAAAGTCCAGACGTATCCTGGGCTGCTTCAGAAGAAGGCCACCAGGGTGAGGGAGGTGGTTGTCCCCTCTGCTCTGCTCTTGTGAGACCCCACCTGGAGCCCTGCATTCAGCTCTGGGGCCCCTGCACAAGAAGAACATGGGCCTATTAGAACGAGTTTGGAGGAGGGCCATGAGGATGATCAAGGGGCTGGACCACCTCTACCATGAGGACAGGCTGAGGGAGCTGGGGTTGTTCAGCTTGGAGAAAAGAAGGCTCCAGGGAGGCCTTATAGTGGCCTTCCAGTACCTAAAGGGGGCCTACAGGAAATCTGGGGAGGGACTCTGTCAAGGAACGAAGTGCTAAGACATGGGGGAATGACTTTAAACTTAAAAAGGATAGATTTAGATTAGATATAATGAAGAAATTCTTTGCTCAGAGGGTGGTGAGGCACTGGAACAGGCCCCCCAGAGAAGCTGTGGATTCCCCATCCCTGGAAGTGTTTAAGGCCAGGTTGGTTGGGTGGATCAACAAAAATGACTAAAAAAGGCCATCTGAATCCAGTAACTACATGCTCCTTTCCTAGTTTCAATGTAAAAAAAGGGGTCTGCCTCCACTGCAGGATAGAACTGACCTGTAATCATGCAAAATTGTTACATATATACACACAGACAAAGCAAGCATAACAGAAAACAGAAAGCATATTCCTGTCTGTTATCTGGTGATGAATGCACTCATTCATTTGAAGGCCCAAATTCTACCCCCGGAACATACAGGCCAAGACCAGCGATACAGCTACACTGACCAGGTGAAATACAACATCTCTACCGCACAGTGGCCAAAGCAAGCTGTTGGAATGGCCCTGAGGACCCAAAGGTGCCCACCAGTTCACATAGAAAGCTCTTCACCTGCACCTAGCCTGCCAGCTTTCCTGCCAGGCTTAACAGCATTGCGTTTCTGCTGGCTTCATCTTTATCCACATACCGAATACCAGTCCTCCCTCTCCACAAACTGGTAGACTACACTCCCTGTATGCCTTATCAAAAAACCACAACCAGAACAATATTGGTTTTGTGGTCTGCCTAAGGTTTTCCACCTAAGGCGATTGCTGCACTTCATAATGTGAGCATAGCTGTTCCTACGGCATTGCACATCTGGAAGTCATGCTGGAGCATGCTTAATCTGCTCTTTTGCTAGACAGCCCAACAAAGGTCAGAAGCCTCTGAGCTACTGCCATAAACGAGGGCCATGCCATGAAAGCACCCTTCCTTTATTCTGATAGGGATACAGTGCTACAGAGGGTTCACTAAGTCTTGTCAAACATGGTATTTCCACTTTCTTCAGGGAGAGGCCTCAGAACAGCAGTCCAGAACTGCAGTGAGAGCACACAGTACTAGCAGACTAAACAAGGGGCAAAGGATGCATTAAAAAAAAAAAAAAAAAGAAATCCTTGCAGAAGCAGCAAGCATGCATTTCAGCCTATATTCAAGCCCACAACGTAATCCTCCAGTGAAAGGAAGAACTGTGAGAATGAAGGCAAACATAACACCAACACACAACTGAAAGACTCTTTTTTTCCTGTAATAGAGACTTCTGTCCTTCTAAAGCACTCTGCTCATGGACAGAGTAAGAGGGTAACAGAAAAGCCACCTGTATCACTATTTAAAAACAGCTGAGAGTTCTCTACTGACAAACTGACTGCCCAGATCTTATACCTCCAGTCCAGCTATTCCCAGGTCAGAGTAAGGACTGGAGACAACTCTGAAGCCTCCTGTGTCTGTGCAACCACCAGAAGCAGTTATGTCTTGGCAAATTCCTGGCAATGGTATTAGTGATTTAAAATGTGTAACATTCCAAGATCTATTTTCCCCTATGCGCTTTTGCCAAGCTCAGTATTGACAGGAAGTTAGTTTTAATCAACTGACATAATCCTGAGAAGTCATCAGCCTGGCTTCAATTCTCATCCTGCCTGTTTGTCCAAAGTTAGTTAATTTGAGCTGTCTTCTTAACTCGTTCTGCCACAATCATGGCAAAGCTGTAACACTGTCATGATGAGGACTGACCGTTCTCAGTATTTGCAGATAGAATGACCCAGTCACCACTTAGTCTCATTTTGGTTATTGAGAACAGATGAGTATTCTACATTAGCCTAGAACAATAGGAGCCACGCTAATTTACAACCACTATATGTTAACCGCTTTATTCAAGCACCGAACATCTCAATATGCAGGGAGGTTTAATTGGAGGCCATAGAAGAGTCTCTCAGAGATGCAAACACCGAAGGCTTCTTAAAAAGATTTTTATTTACAGGAGAAACAGTAGGGATCAGAAGAACAAAGAGACAACACCAATTTAAAGAGAGTCATCATAAGGGCTCAGGGAGCCCTACCAGGACAATCAGGCCATACAGACACATGTGAATTATTAAACATATTAAACACTCTCTAAATGCTTTTGCTCCTATTGTTCTTACTGTATGTAATATTTAGCAATAGGCTCTGATGCCTGAGCCCTAATTTGGCCTTCCCATCTTTCCCTTTGCATTTGCTATACTTGTGATAGTTTAAAAAAAAAAAAAAAAGACTTAAAAAACAGCTCCTTCATTTTACATTTCACTGCACAGCTTCACATAACAAAACTCATGTTCACTGATCATTTAAACATTGTCCATGGTACAAAGCGAGTTCTAGCATGCTGCAGCTCTGGGTCTGCTCTACATATGGGGGAAAGATGCAATTTCATTTCAGTGCTGGTAATGACATCAGGACTGACACGTTGCATTTAGTCTTAACTTCAGATTCAGGCATCTCATTTAAGATGAGGCTGTAGGACAAGTACTTCAATCCTCAATGACATCTTGAATTGGATTCAGTATTAGAATTCGGGAGAGCAAGAGAAATTGAGGCTGCACCCTTGCTGCAAGAAAATTGTAGGCTATATGAAAACTTAAGAGCAGTGAGCTACCCAAAGCCAACAACCAAGCCCAATCAAGACCTGTTCATTTGAATTGGAATTCTGTTCTCCAAAATGCTTGCAGGTATTCCTCATTTGGTAAACATCTTGGAATGTAATAGATTTATTCTCTATTATTCAATCCTTTAAGTCACTGTTGAAAATTATAACCATCCCAAAAATAGATGCTTAGGCAATACATCCCAGGATGATCACAGCTAGCAGAATCTTTCCTCTCTCTTCTCCAATCCATTCCATACCACTCCTGCAGCTATCTTTTTAAAGTGGGATGGTTCTCCCCAGTCCCCCTAAATCTTTAATCATGACAGAAAAAACTGCAACAGAAATACAATGGAGAAGTTTCTAATAACCCTTAGGATCATTCTGCTATCTTGCAGATGTTTACAAACAAAATATTTTTTCTAGTTTCTCTGGTAAATAAAATTATATTACACAGTTTCACGCCACTCGTTACAAAAGTCACAAAATCAAATATGGAAAACATCTGGAATTGCATTTAACCTCCATGAATTACCATAAATATTCTGAAGAGTTAACAGCTAATTGGGTTATGCATTGTAGTATTTCATTCTTACGTAGAAGAAAGCAGCATTAATTACTTCATCTCTCTTGGCATCAACTGTTGTTACTTTTTCCTTCATATTGACTGTTGGAACAATACCCCCTTAACTGCTCAAGATCACATGAAAGAATAACGAGAATATATTTTTATCTCCCTCATTAGTTTGATATTGTTCTTTGCCTCAAACACTCCAATTTTTCCCTACATGCCTGTACCATTCTGTCTTGCTTATCTTTAACACTGCCACCTAATTTCATAGTTTCTTTTTGAATTTCAGATCATTAGCAGTGTACTGATTTAGCCAAAGCAGTCTGTTGCTATGTGTCAGTGCAAAAGAAGTACAAATTAGTAATTCACACTTACCTGCTCTTTAAGGAACAACTTCACTGAATTCCTTAGTCTTAGTCATGCTTCCTAAGTCATCTCCTACAGCATCTTACCTACAAGTTTCCTGAATTCTAGCTATTCTATCATACAGCTGGATGACATCATGATCTTTTAACTGCCCTTACAAGGGTTATTATTATGAGCAAGCTGCACATTACTATTAGCAAAGTGATGAGATAATTACAGCAAAGTTCTCAACCTCAACAGCTTGTCCATTTTCCTAGTTACCTCATAACTGGTAACTTTTTTTGTTTGAATTTTCCCCCAGATGGATCATTAAGACCAGCAAAGAGAACCATCCCTCCCTTATTATTCCAACTCGCTAGATTTGGGGGAATTAATAGCACTTTGCAGTCACACCTTCTAACCCCAGGTAAGGTCAGAAGGTAAACCAAGAATCTGCAAGCTGCTCACTTCTCTTGAAAATAGAAAATGACATACAAAATCCACTGGCTGCTCCTTACCAGCTTTCAAAGGCTACTAAACTCCAGCCAAGTCTGTTACATTAGGCTTCCTGCTGCTGAGTACAAAATTATTTAAAATTTCCAACCCCAAGAAGTAGAGTTTTGCTAAGCCATTTCTGCTAGCCAGCCTTCATGAATGCTCTTCAATAAAAACCTTCCCAAAAGAAAAAAAAAAAAAAACTCAGTTTCTTAAAAAAGATTTAATCTGCATTTCTTGTTAACCATTATTTCATTTTAAGGAAGTCTTTTGCTGGCTAGTCACAATCACCTCCATTTGTTAAATCATGCTAAAAATACTTCTACCTGTAATGGGAAAAGGGCTGTGGCTTCATGAACGCAACCTAGAATCACAGAGTGGTTTGGGTTGATCCTTAAGGATCAGCTAGTTCTAGCCCCCGACCAACTTCTATTTCTCTTGTCCAACACCAATTCTAAAAACTAGTTATTTTTCTACTTGCAGCCTTTGTGGCAATAAGAATTCAAAGACCTCAGCAATCCAGCTGAACTATCTTTGAAGGAGTCCTAACAGCATGGATACGCTTGCTAATGCGCATTTTCAGTTAATACATATGAAGAGTGAGGTGTCCATCCAATCATGGGTGTTTAGTGCAATTTTAGGTGCCCTAAAGCATCCAAGATGTGCAGGACTGGCTTATACAGGCTTGCACATATGGAGCACGGTTTTGGAGCAGTAACTTGAGACTGTCTGGGATAACCTACAGCATTTAAGATGGTACCATGTGCCTACACATAGGCACCATCTCTGCTCCTGTATGTTTTTCTAAAACTCGCTAGTCAGCCATGGTTCAGGCAAATGAATGCTATCACTACACATTTAATTAGCAGTGTTTTGTTTCAACTTAAAAAAAACAGGTGGACAGGGAGCAGCAAGGAGACAGGAACTCAAATTCACTGGGGTGTTAATGCTGCAATGGTCAGCCTAATTCACTTGGGGATTTTAAAATCAAGTATTTCTTGACACTGGATTTCTTTAATGCTGTAGCATCCCCATCCACATGATAGCAGCGTATGAAGGTAACACAGAGTCATCATTTAAACAGATGAGAGATACAACAAAAGAGGCAGCTGCTAGAATTGAAATCATCCATGCGAAAAGCATATGCTTTACTTCTCCCATACCTCCTTCCCATGGAGACAGCCTGTCTTTTCAGTATCTTACCTATTAATTTCAAACTACAAAAAAAAAAAAAACATCTTTGCAAGTATCACTGCCTTTGGAAAGTATTTTATTAAAAAGAAGTCATTTAAAAAAATATGTAGAAACAGTTCTAGGCAGAAACCTGCTTCTATTAGGTATCTAAGTATTTCAATACCAGCAGCACCATCTAATGGAGAGCTCACCAAGTTTTCCCCCTTCTTTAAGACGACAAACATTTTGGAAATAACTGATGTTTTAACACATAGCCTATCTCTGCAAAAAACGATTAGCTACAACAGAAGCCAAATCACTTCTCCATGAACTGTCAGACAGCCCATTTTCACAGATATGACATAAGTACAACTGGGAGTTTGTTTAACCAGGAGATAAGATTTTAGTTAAAGTATTTAGATGTGGATTTGTGGAAAAAAGCAATGCCAGTTTAAAAATACCTTAAGAATGTTTAAGCTTTCCCTCCAAAATTAAAATGGAGATGCCAGTGCCTCTAAAGTTTAAGGAATATTGACAACCCTGGATCTTAACCATAGCAACCCAAGTGACTACCTGCACCTGCTCAAAATGAAGGTACACACTCCAAGACATCCTTAAGGTTGCTCTTCTGTCACAAAACATACTACGCGAGATGGGCAGCAAATCAAGAAAAAGCATCAATAAAGTATGTAGTGCAATAAATTGCGGGAACTGCCAATAGTCATCTCATTAACAACATTTTCTCATGAAAATATGACAGCAAAGTATCTAGTTACATATGTAATTGACCTATATGAACTTTTATCCTCACGTCATTTTGTCTTCCTTGTTCTTCAGATGGTTTGTTAAATCACAGCATTTCAAGGAAGGGTTCAACTACTTTGAACTTTGCCAGTTAACTCAGCACACTGACACTCTTGTTCTGGAGTAACTGCTTTTTTATGTACAGCTCAAAGGACTTTCAAAGACTGTCTGCCCCAGCTCACCTCAGAACAGTCAGCTGATACATTGAGAGTTTGTATTAGAAGACAAACAACTCTTAGTAAACAAGTCCGCAAAGCTACACTACACATCAGACTTCAGCTGCATGTGCTACAGGTTTTACATACATGAAGAAGAAAACTCCAAATCCCTTCTTCACTTATTTTAGGAAAATCTCCTCAGAGATATGCAGAATGTAGTAGGCAGGTATTTGTTTGCTTGTCCTAACAATTAAAAAAAAAAAAAAAAACACAAAACAAACAAACTGCCAAGAGAGTAAATCCCCCAAAACTCCCTCAAAAAGTTACTGGCTGGAGTACTGAAAGTTATGTATCTAAATAATCCTTTCCAAAATGAAAGTGAAGCTTTCAGGAATTTGCAAGAAGGAAAGAGGAAGAAGGGGAATTTATGGGCCACGGTATTGAAAAAATTGCTGACAAAGTACAGCACACAAACAGCAATAAACTTGCTTTATGTTCCTGGATACTGCCAACAGCATTCTTCTGCACATGCTCCAAGGCAGTGTGAAAATATCTCACTATAACATTGATTAAAACAACAAAAAAAATCTGCCAAACAGTAAGGGCAACACAACAGCAATGTCTGCTACTCTAACTACAACACGGGATCCACTGCCATTTCCATTACTCACCAACACCACCAGTGAGCAGCAGTAAGGCATATTTACTAATATGAAAAATATGAGTAGGCATAAAAGGCATATTTACTGATCTGAAATGCAGCACACACAGGTTCTGCACACAGAAGAATGGTTCAACTCCTAACAGAAAACAGAGAGGATACTGGCACTCAAAATCAGCGCTAGGTATTACGAACTTCAAATTAAGTTCGCTCAAATCCTTTTTCTTTTCCAAAAAAAGTTATGAGTTCTAGAAGGCAACGGAAATACTACTGCATGAGACTGTCTCAAAACTGCTAGATACACACATAGGCGTATCAACAGCATTCACTTAAGTATGCAGCCTCCTTCCACTTAAACTAATGACAACATTCTGAGAATATGCAACTCTACAACCTAATGCACTTTACCTTTGGCACCTGTTGAACATAGAACTGGTACCCTCATCACATGCAGCTGCAACGGTCAGAACTAAGATGTTCCCAGCTAAGAGCACAATGCTCCTCTCTCAAGGAAAACGGAAGACAGTGAAAAGGATAGAAAGAGAGCATTTGTAGATCTAAGGACATACATACTTCAGACAATACAAGGGTACACTGTAGAACCATCTTCAGTGGCATGGAAGAGCTTGTTAATTCACCTGGGGTTGGGGGAAATGAAAGAAACAGGCAGCTACAGAGAGGTCAAAGAAAAGCTGATTTACAGATAAAGGTTATTAGACAGAAATATGAGAACAAGTACAAAGCAAGTATTTCAAGAGAGAAGTGACACAAATGGGAAGAAAAATGAATGGGAAAATGAAGTCATTTTGCTCACGTAAAAGGTTAAGACCACCTTGGAATAAAAGTCATCCCTTCGTAACTTACAATTACAGGAGATATGGAACAACTGAAAGCAGTTCAAAATAAGCCACTTCTAAGAATCAGAAGAACCAACTTAAATTAAGAGCGTTTACACTGTTTGGCCAAACAACTTAAGATGGAACAGAAACACAGTATTAAGAGTATTTCACTGGTAGCTGAAGAGTATAAAATGCAGGAAGAAGAGTGACTTTGGATGCTTTAAAGGAGTTTAAAACAAGCAGATGAATGGAAATTTTAAGGCAGTACTTCCTAAGCAAAAAAAAAAAAAAGACAATTCCTTAAAGCTGCAAGATATTAAACGAATGGTCAGAAGACACATCACACAAGGAAACTTACTCTTGGAAGGGTCTTCTCTGTGGAAAGGAAGAGATAGGGGATGGGTATAGACTGATACAGTACACAACATATCCAAAATAGAAAATTCTACCAATTATTCTAATTATCTCTCACAAGTACATGGATTAGCTTACAACATGAATTTTATTCACATTGCCAAAATTTGGTTCATGAGCTGGGCTTTGCCATTAAAAAGTTATTTTAGGCACCTCTGTTGTGCAAGTAAGCTAGTTCCATAGATTAAGGCAAAACCCTTACTGTTCTAGAACATCCAAGGCAGAAAGCTGGGAACACGCAAGAGCACCAAAACAGGTTCTGCTTTGAGAAATTGTCCTGGACACTCAGGTTCATAGAGCCCTGCATGTTTGCTGTATGCAACAGTGCAAGAGCCGTGAAGCAAATACTGTTTCCTGTCCCATAATGCTGACAGTGCAGAATGGCACAGCACTGTGGAGAAGACAAAACAGGATGCCTCTACACAACTGTTGCAATTCATGTCATTTATCAATGGATAAAGCTCGTACTGCCCTGCTGTGCCTCAGCACCTCATCATTTTTAATGTCCTCAGAGGGCAGGAAAGCACCACTATTTCCATTTTACAAAGCAGGAAAAGCTGAGACCATGGGGCCAGCAGACAGACGTAAGCCACAAGCTGTATGACAAGTATTCTCAGAAGTCCCAGCCAGCTCTCACCTAACCCTAGAGGCACCTAAGTACCGGTACTCTTACCCCACACAGCACCTTGAAGGCATCTTCTGTGCTACAAGAACCGTCTGTCTCGAGGACAAGGCTGGTCACCTCAGCAAGCACCTCAGTATCAGGTTCAAACGCACCAGAAGACAAGAAATAAGACATCAGTGGAAAGAAGCATCAGCAGACTGTATGCCTTTCCTCATCTTGGTAATCATCCTAACCACCCTTCTGAGCCATCACGCTTCCTCTTGCTCTGTTTCACAGGCACAGCGAGTTTTGATTATTCCTGGCATAGCAGAAGAGTTTCAAGAGAAGGAAGTGACACTATGCTTAACTGGCCTGTGAGCTGGTTATGAGAATGCTCCCCAGGGAAGTAGAAAAGTTGGATTGGAATCCCCCTTCTGCCCCTGGGACATGAGCATGATGTCACACCACTCAGCACCACAACATCCAAAGCCCTTGGCACTTTGGCCTTCCAATGACTTACATTACATACATCTACAGGAACAAAACAACAGCCTCCAGGTCTCCCAGATCTTATACTGCTATCTTCAACAGGCCAGCTTCTCACTCCCAAGAGATGTCAGAGCTTGTGGGAAGAGAGTAGCAGCCAGGAAGACACTGCTTCTTCCAAAGAAGCATCTGCAACGTGCTTTTCAAGACCAACAAAATCAAAATAATTCATTTTGCTAGACACCCAAGAATGCTGTGAAGACTCATGGCATTCCAAGCTTGTCTTGAATGGGCATATCTTATTTGATTTACCAAAAGATGTTTTTTGTATTAATGCAGAAACCAAGTCAGACAAGTTCAATATTACTCCAAATGCTGAACTTCTGCAGTCATGAGCCTCCATGCAGCCATCATTGGAGCATGTAAAAGAGAAATTTCATGACTTCTTTCAATGAAGGCTTGGTCTGGAGCACTTGCTATGCATACTGTATGTGAAAGGGTGTATTCACTTCAGAGCATTTACACTATATTAGAGAATTATCAGTGATTTTATCATGGTAAATAACGTAGAGAATGTTCCCTAGATCTATTTCATAAGTGAGTATTTTATTACAGTATATAAAGTAATACCGGAACTATAAAATGCTCTAACCTAAAGAATTTCTGCTATGGCCAATGCAGTTCCAATGCCTGCAGTTTGCAATAGTCAATCATGATGTCAGAGTACACAATGACCCAGTTTAAAGTACAAGGAGGGAGCCAGGGACGGAGGCTGTCCCACACATCCAACATGGAACTCTTGCACCCACGAGCACGGTGAGCCTTCCCTTCCCGTGCTGCCCTTTACCAGATGGACTGCAGGATTCTAGTAAAAATCACACTTACATGTGCAGAGTAAATCAGCATGGAAGAACAACAGCATGGAAATCAAAGGCTTAACATTTTGGGGGTGTGGAGAGGATTAGTGACCTACAGTTGTTGTATATAATTTTAGAGACACTCACCCTGTTAACCCAGTTACAAAGCCAACAGTCAGGAGCAATTGAAGTCACAGGGGCAACTGTGTTTTGCTGTCAGTGCTAAAGTAGAAAAAAATCCAGGAAGAAAAAAATTCTCAGACCCCACTACATAAAATGTATATATCACAATTTCCAATAACAAATCATCTTTTGCCTCATTTTCTTCTTGTGCTTAGATCTTTCTACCATACGCTTTCCTTACTGATTTTCTAGGGGTGGAGGGAGTTGGCTTTATTTTTCTCTTCTCTCCCATTGGCACAGACCAAGAGAGCACCTCTTCCTACTCTGCAGACACCTAATCATCTTTCCTTGCAAGCTGCCACCCCTCTCCTCTGAATTCTCTAGTCCTTTCTTTTTCTTTCTGTCTGAAACAAAGAAATAAAATAAATAACTTAAAGACATAACAATTAAATGTTTTGTTTGTCAAAACAAACATATACTGACTTGAAACTACCTGCTTATGATGGCATGGGCTTCCAGCAGGCAGACTAGTTCTATTTTCTTTGCCAGCCCTTTGCTGCTGTGGTTTCTATGTCACTACTTCACCACTGCAGGTTTAAAAGTGTAAGATAAAACCCTGTAAAGCTACAGCTCTCCTTCTTGTGCTACAATCACACCTTTATATTGTTGCACAAACCCACACAACCCTCCCGCCCTCAGCTTCTTTACCCCATACCACATCTTGAAGTCTCCAATTTCACCCTCTGCCACCACTTTTGGTGTTCCTGAGCCACAGGCCAAAAATGCCAGGAGGTTTTAAATACAAGCATCATATGCAGAAAGTACCCACCCACAAGAATCAAAAATTTAAAAAAAATAAAAAGCCTTGGCAATTCTTTAAAGGAACGGTGCACAAGAACACAGACATCTGAAACCAACATGTAATGAGCAGTCTTCAGACATAAGATTCAGCACCTCCAATTAAGCAACACTGTTATGCTAAAATACATGAAATCCAGTTATTGCATCATCTAGGATATCTGAGATCAAAACGTGTTATTCTTGCAATATCTATTCATACAGAGCCAATTTAGGATATTGGATTAGATTTAAGTCATGCCTATTTTTAAACTGCCTTACTTTTCATCTGCACAACTGTGATTGTCTACTTACCGATGTATTTACATACCGGTGGTTTAACAACAAAAGTTAAAAATTAGGACTGCTGACTTTCCTTGTTTTCAGTATTGCCATAGCTACTAACACAGCATTGGAAAACACGCTCCCCTTCCATCACTTAAACTTTTCATTAGGAACAAGAGCAATGCAAAGATCTCAAATGCAGCAGGCTGTTGAAATCATTTAGAAACAAACCGTGTTAGCATGGACTGGTAAGACCTCATTAAGAATTTTCTGTTACTGATGTTAACTACTGCCATCTTACACAGTTTTCTCAGATACCAACAGTAAATATGCTTACCCGATGCTCAAATTCTCTGAATCCATACTAGAACTGCTTCTCAAAACCAGGATCATCGCTGCTAACTGCAGGAGGACTTCAGGCAAGCCCAAGGACTCAGCCATTTAGTGTCCTCTTCCCATTATAATTAATTTGCTTTGATACTGAATGCACTTTACCTTTCTGCATCCTAGATCCAGCTGCTAGTGGAAGTGTTGAATCAAGTCAAGTTTCAGTAAAACACCTACCATTTTCACGTTGTACCAAAGCAACTTTTATAACCTCATAGCGCTGTCTGCTTGTGATGCCCCAACTCATGATACATCAATGTTTCCGTTATCAAGCCCTATTACAGGGGTTTCCCAGTCCAGCCATAAAAAAACGATTCAGTCCAAATATTCAAATATTTCCTGTCTTAAAATAAAAATCCTCTCCCTAAGCTAAATAAACAACGTTTACATCCACGTTACTCATACACTTCAGCATGTAGAGATTGCCTTTTATAGGCACTTTTAGCCAAATAGCTCATTTTAAAGGACAGCATACATGATGTTATCATCCCTTTAGTCGTAACTCTAGTGCTCAATATATCCTTTGAAACCAGGCTTCTACACGAGTCAATAGCTATTTTAAACACTGACTTTCACTATTTCATATTAAGCTATTCCATTTGCCTGAGCTACATACGGTTAACACACCTTGACATCACATGCTAAGCTCCCTTTTCGGTCTATGAATGCGAGCTCAGAGTAGTACACAACAACCCTACGTGAATCCTACAGGACAGATGTACAAGGAGGAATGCTCAGTTTCATCAAAGAGATAAAAGCACAGGGTTTATGGTACACAAGACTGTTAGATCTCAACACGGTAGAGAAGGCAGGGACCCAAGCAGGCTGCAAATTTCACATTGTATCACTGGAACTTCCCACATTCTACTACTACAGAAACAGAAAACGACAGAAAGACATTCTAGCGCGCGGTGAAGATCCACCTAGAGGTGCACGTACAGCCTTTCATGTCACACACAAGCTCAGACTGGCAGCAGGCGAGATTACGCCGCTCAGCATTAACACGGTTTCACTCGTTCCTCCGCATGTAATTCGGATCTCAGACACTTCGGATACAAATAAATCAAGACGTAGATGCCTTACCTTCCTATTTTACAAGCCGCTGCAGTTCTCAGATTATGAGTCAGTCATAGGTTCATCTGCAGAGGAATGACTCAGTATAAACTTTTAAACACTCGTGTTTTTTTTTTTTTTTCCCCTAACCCGCACCGCGGTCATTAATTTAAACGGGCGAAAACGCGATGCTGCGAAAACAGCGCTCGGAAATGAATGGCGTTACAAATAAATAAATAAGGAAAAAACAAAAACAAAAAAAAAAAACAAAGCCCCTCTCCCGCCAGCCGGTCGGGATGCAGACAGGGATAAAAAAAAAAAAATAAGGTAAAATAAAATAAAGCCAAGTCCAAGTCCGGGAGCAGCTCGGTGGCACGGCCACGGGTTCCCCCTCCCCCCCGGGGACAGCCGGAGCACGCCCGGAGAGCCAAAGCGGGCCGGGGCGAGCCAAAGGGGGGCGAGCCAAAGGGAGCCGGGCCGGGCCGGGCAGCTCGGGGAAGGCGCCGAGGTGCCCGGGGGCCCCCCGGAGCAGCCTCGCTCGGCGGCTGCGGGCAGGCAGCGCCTCTTTAAAGGCCGCCGGCCCGCCCCCAGCGCCGCACACGGAGGGAGCCAGGAGCGCTGCGAGGCTCCCGCATTCAAACGCCGCAAGGCAGCGGGGAGAGGGAACGGGGGTGGGAAGGGAAAGGGGGGGGGGGGGGGGGGGGGGGGGTGCCGTAGC